>NC_090651.1:304020447-304222947 GCF_040937935.1 Hyperolius riggenbachi
CTGGGTCTAGGGCAGGGGCATCCCTCCCAACATTTTGAGATGAGAAAGAGGGACACTTAAGCCGCGCCCCTGCCACACACCTGATCACGCCCCGTCACACCCCTAGTCACGCATACCATAAAGATTTCCTAAGAAAAATATGTGGTTTTATAATTCAAACCACACTGGTCCTTTCTATCCTGGTTCATTTTCCTTCATATTAACATTTTAAAATTAGTAATATATCAATTTTAAGTATCTCCCCAGTATATGCAGCCAGGTGTATAGGTCTCCCCAGTATATGCAGCCAGGTGTATAGGTCTCCCCAGTATAGCCAGGTGTATAGGTCTCCCCAGTATATGTAGCCAGGTGTATAGGTGTCCCCAGTATATGCAGCCAAGTGTATAGGTGTCCCCAGTATATGCAGCCAGGTGTATAGGTGTCCCCAGTATATGCAGCCAGGTGTATAGGTGTCCCCAGTATATGCAGCCAGGTGTATAGGTGTCCCCAGTATATGCAGCCAGGTGTATAGGTCTCCCCAGTATATGCAGCCAGGTGTATAGGTCTCCCCAGTATATGCAGCCAGGTGTATAGGTGTTTCCAGTATATGCAGCCAGGTGTATAGGTGTCCCCAGTATATGCAGCCAGGTGTATAGGTGTCCCCAGTATATGCAGCCAGGTGTATAGGTGTCCCCAGTATATGCAGCCAGGTGTATAGGTGTCCCCAGTATATGCAGCCAGGTGTATAGGTGTCCCCAGTATATGTAGCCAGGTGTATAGGTCTCCCCAGTATATGTAGCCAGGTGTATAGGTCTCCCCAGTATTTGTAGCCAGCTGTATAGGTGTCCCCAGTATATGTAGCCAGCTGTATAGGTGTCCCCAGTATATGTAGGCAGGGGAATATGTGCCCGGTATATGTAGCCAGAGGTATATGTCCCCAGTATATGTAGCCAGGTGTATAGGTGTCCCCAGTATATGTAGCCAGCTGTATAGGTGTCCCCAGTATATGTAGGCAGAGGTATATGTCCCCAGTATATGTAGCCAGGTGTATAGGTGCCCCAGTATATGTAGCCAGGTGTATAGGTGCCCCCAGTATATGTAGCCAGGTGTATAGGTCTCCCCAGTATAGCCAGGTGTAGAGGTGCCCCCAGGAAGGGAGGCAGCCAGTGAAAGGGAGCTGGTGGCAAAGCGGCGGAGAAGGGGGGAAGTCTACCCCCCCCCCCCCTTCCCTCACCTTGGGGCTCCCTTTCCTGGCTCTCCCTTCTGGATTAATGTGTCTCCTCCTGGCGCAGCTGTTACGCAGACGCCGGCAGAGGGAGCTGTGATCTGTGCGCCGCTAGTCTAGTCTTGAGTAGACCAGACTTGCGGCGCACAGATCACAGCTCTCTCCGGCGGCTGCGTAACAGCGTTAAGTCCTCCCCGCCCGCTGTCAGCCTCTGCGCCATCGGAGGAGACGCATAAATCCGGAAGGGAGATCCAGGAAAGGGAGCCCCAAGGTGAGGGAAAGGGGGGGGGGGGAGATTTCCCCCCTTCTCCGCCGCTTTGCCACCAGCTCCCTTTCACTGGCTGTCTCCCTTTCTACGCAAACAGTCCGCCCCTGCATCTGACCCCCCAGCCAGCCGGGACACTGGGGGGTCATAGCGGGAGAGCCATCCCAAATCGGGTCAGTTCCGACGAAAACAGGACGGTTGGGGACTACGCAGGGGTGTCTAACTCAAATACAAAGTGGGCCGAAATTGAACCCTGGGACCTAGCCGCGGGCCAACCTCCAACCTGTCTAATCACCCCCTTCCAACCCCTTTACAGTTCCTTAGTGTCTAGTGGTCCTCCCTCCCCTATACAGTTCCCTGGTGTCTAGTGGCCCCCACCCTCCTCTATACAGTTCCCTAGTGTGTAGTGCTTTCCCCACCTTCCCTATACAGTTCCCTGGTGTCAAGTGCTTTCCCCCAAACCTTCCTCGTATGGCTTCCTTGGTGTTCTAGGGCTTCACCTCCAGTATATAGCTTCCCTGGTGGTCTAGAGTGGGTCAAACATAATGCAAAGTGGGGAAACCAAGTGGGGGCCAAATTGAATGGCTCTGAGGACCAGATTTGGCCCATGGCCCGGAGTTTGACATGTATGGTCTAGGGAGAGCAGGAATAAAGGCAGGGACATTAGCAGTGGAGGAAGGTAAGGGCTGTTTTGCTTGGGATTCTAAAATTGGTCTGAAACGGCAGCGCTGAATTGGTAAAATACATAAACGCTGTTCATCTTTGCTACCTTATGGAGTGAAAGGTAGTGTTTCTTTTAATGCTATATTATTATCGGAGTCAGAACGTTACAAAATATTTCATGCTCAAGAATCCTATGTACACTACATCTAAAATATTGTAATTTCTATCAGCCACAAGGGTGTAATGTAAACTTTACCTGTAATTAAAAAGTGCCATCTTATTACCCATGTAAACACGCGACTGGCGTGAACAAGAGTTTAAATGATCGGCACTTTGTGAGACGTTGGGAAATCTTAAAGATCTGCTGTGACGGTCTTAATCGCTGAGTGATTAAGGAAAATGCTTGCTTAATTGTGCACACATGTCCACTTCGCAATATCGTGGAATCGTGCTCGTCGTGCAAAAAAAGCGCTTGAACAATCACAACGTGTGTATGTAGTTCGGGAGGACAATTGGTGTAAACAGAAGCTGGGAGATAAGCAGACACTGGGGTGCACCTAGCAAATTATCAGGGATGGGAGTGCTAGTAATGAGGAAAGATGCAAAGATTCAGAAACTCTATGAGATCGCTGCCGGCAGATTTGGGCGCTGGATAAAGCCGATATACGGCTTACCCTGCTCAGGTCCCGAAGCCGCTAATTACTATTCCCCTTCCAGGTCGGTGTGGATGGTGAGAATGATGTAATTCGGCTTCCGGCCATTGCTGGCGGATGAATGACAGTGTTATAAAAGTAATTAGAGCTCCATCTTTTGACGGTGCCCAAATTACTCACTGAGCGCAGCTATAGCCGTAATTCCTATTACAGCGTATGGCGGCGCCAGCTGCGCCCAAATCTCCTGCAATGTTTTAACAGCGCTCGAAATGGGATTCACGAAGAAATGGGGAGTTAATGACTAGTCTGGGCATAATGTTTAGAGTACTGTGTTGTGAGAAGAATTGTAAGCACTGTCGGGTTGAAATTATGTGAAAAAAAAAAAAAAAAAAAGCGTAAAGGGAATTTGAGACATTATAAAAATAAACAAAGGAGATACCTAAGAAGAGGGCTTCTCACATCCTCCTCAAGGCCACTGCCCTCTGGACCCTTTGGAAGATTGCTTCTGCACTCCTCTTCCTGCATGAGTGCGGCCGTTCTGCACCTGCGCGAATACAACTGTGCCTGCGCAGTAGCACGGAGCACCATGCTTTTCCGCAGGCCGTCTTTTGTCTGTGCAGTGCAGCCACGCTCAGCCACGGGAACATATCTGACAGGCTCTTGAGGGTTTGAGGTTAGTGTGTTGTGTGATCAAATTGGGGGTCATAGAAGCAGAACTGTTTTGGGGGTGATTGTGTGAGCAGTATGAGCTATACAAAGACTAGCAGAGAATAGAATGAGAAGCAGACTAATATTGAGTAGGTGCAATGAGGAAAGCAGGTGGAGGTAGATTGTCTTTTTCTGCACCAGTTCTCTTTCTCCTCTCTTTCTGCTTCCCCATCACTTTTAACTCTTTACCTCTCTCACTACGGACACACTATAGACTAGAGCAGGGGTAGGGAACCTATGGCTCGGGAGCCAGATGTGGCTCTTTGGATGGCTACATGTGGCTTACAGACAAATCAGTAGGGGTTTATTCACTAAGCTACACTGCTCAAGCAGCGCAGCTTAGTGTGGTAGCGCAAGCAACATTTTCAAAGTAGGCATGCTACTGCTGTAGCATGCACTACTAACTTACTTGCGCTACCCCAAAACGAACAGCTGCTCCAGTTGTCCCACTTTGGACCCTGTCAGGTCTAGTGACTTTATAGAACAAGATCCCCGCACTCCTATTGGGCCAAAGTGCAGGATCTCATCCTACAAAATTAATCAACCCCCAAGTCAGCTAGCTAATTGTACAATCTGTTAGTCAGTATTTCTCCTGTCTGGCTCTAGGGGATATTGCTGATGTTGCTGAAACCCAAGAGAAGCTGGAAGACGTGTCTGACACTTCTGCTGCTTGGCGGATTAACTGTATACCCTTCACCATGGCGACAGGGACGTGAGCCCTATTGTCCCAGTTTGAAACATTTTATGGCTCTCATGGAATTACAAGTTAAAATATGTGGCGTGTATGGCTCTCTCAGCCAAAAAGGTCCCTGACCCCTGGACTAGAGGGACCCTACATAGCTAGGCTTGGACAACGTTAGGGGGGACTGTAATGCTGAGATCAATTGTTAGAGCACTAGAAAACCGAAGCAACACTCTAGTAAGGTGAGACACAAGGCACCTAGGATAGGGCTCAGGAAATTCTGACGGTGGTCTTGCACTCACTCACCCACCCATAGGGCCTATCTAGCAGGTTTAGAGTCCGCATCCTCCAACATTTTATTTTCCTATGAGGAACAGACCAGACAGCAGAGAGATATTGTACATTTGGTCCACATTACTGACTTTCAAAACACCAAACTCCCAAAAGTCCAGGGCCTCCCATTGCATCTGGCTGTCAGTAACCCATTCTCTCCATTCAGGGGGCTCCAGGGAGATTCCTGCTACATGATCACCGACTTATGGCCTGGGACCCACTAGCATTGATTTTCTGAGCGCTTTGTGATTTGAAGCTCTTACTAATGTAGTGCTATGGGGGTGATCCCACTTGAGGGATGTGATTTTTTTTTTTTATTATTTAAATCACCCATAGCAATGCATTAGCAATAGCTTTTTTTTAAAATCACAAGCCCTTAGAAAAGCACTGCTAGCGGGTCCCAGGCCTTATGCTTTGTGTGTCTCAGTGAGGTGAAGCAATCCTTGGTGGTAATTTCTTTAACCACTTGAGGACTGCAGGGCTAATTCCCCCTAGTGACCAGGCAATTTTTAGCTAAATTGGCCACTGCAGCTTTAAGGCCAAGCTGCAGGGCCGCACAACTCAGCACACAAGTGATTCCCCCCCCTTTTCTCTCCACCAACAGAGCTCTCTGTTGGTGGGGTCTGATCGCTCCCCCCATGTTTATTTTTTTTAAAATAAATATTATTGTTTTTTTTTTTTTTGTTAAAAACCCCTGTTTCTTTAAGTTTATTCCCTCCTTTCCCACAGCCAGCCAATTATGGCGATCGGCTGTCATATGCTTCTGCCTATGAGAGCCGATCGCTCTCTTGTCCCCCATGGGGACAGCCGTGTCACACGGCTGTCCCCAGTGCAGTGCTGCTGCTGATCGCAGCGCTGCACCTAGTAAATAGACGGCGTGATCGCCGTCTAACAGTCTCTCTACCGGCAATAGCCGCTCGGAGACTGAAGGCGGGACGGAGCTCTGCCCTCCGAGCATGAGATGCGCGCGCACCATGCGCGCGATCTCATGCAAAACAGAGCCCCAGGACTTTACGCCAATTGGCGTTAGGCGGTCCTGGGGCTGCCGCCGCGGCCACGCCTACTGGCGTGACACGGGCGGCAGAAGGTTAATATGATTAAAAAAAAAAAGTGCATTGCAGTGGTGTAAACCGATTGTTATGTATTAGCTGACGCGAGGCACATGGCATTCATATTTATGGGATAAACTTTACAACCTCAAAGTTTCTTGAGGAAATTAGGCCTGACTGCTATAATTGGCAGCGCCATACTGTGTTTTTAGACTCTACTGCTAATTGCAGTATGTTAAATGTGATTTGCAGAAATACAAAAATATTAAACTCAGGAGAGGGATGCCACTGGATCCGAATAAGGCTTCCCTCGTCCTCCTCAGTGAGCCCGATACAGCAATGGCACCCCGAACAGACTATAACAATAATAACAGTGGCGCGCCTGTGCAGGTGCACTAGCAGCTTTCTGCTCTGGAGAGAATAGCCAGGCCCGATCAGGTCTACTCTACTGTGCAGGCGCACAATGGGACATTAATGAGACATTCATTTTCTGAGGTTAGGTGCTGGGGGGAGGGGGGGTGACTGTGGATTAGGGAGAGCAGGATTAAAGACAAGACAACAAATGCACTTGCCTGGTGACGGCAGGAGGCCCATATAATGTGGGTTGCATAGAGTCTATCGTGGTGACTTTCTTTCTGAACTGGTCCTATTATATTTTTCACTCGTCTGTTATAAGTTGCATTCTGTAAATACAACTGGAAAAATTGGTGTTTCTGTATTTCAGGCTACAGAGCAATAAAGTTTAAATATTTTGAGTTTTTTTTTTGTTTAATCAGATCCCTCCAGGTAAGGCTGGGTGCACAAATAGCAGGCCACAAAGTTGGTAGATGTATGGGCACCTTAAAGGGAACCTGTACTGAGTAAAATTATTTAAAATAAACACATGAGGTAACTTCAAATGAACATTAAGATCAGTTCCTCTCAGAAGCTCACCATTTTCTTCTAACAATGATCCCTTCCAGTTCTGACAACATTTTGTCAGATCTGAAATATATCAGTTGCTGTCAGTTATAGCTGAGTGGACAACTGATATGCCCGGTAATGTCCATGTTTCCCTATGGCTCAAGTGGACGATGTTACAGTTTATCAGTGTGCTGACCAGAAAGCTGTTATGGGGTAATGGCCATTTTCAAAATGGAGGACGGAGAATCCCCTTGATCACAGTGGACATACAGGACGCGGGACAGGAGAAAGACACTGAGGAGTAGACTACATGGAAGGTAAGTATGACTTGTGTATGCTTATTTTGACTTTTAATTTTCAGTTCAGGTTTTCTTTAAGCTTTTATTCTAATCAGTTTCTTTTTCTTTCTTTCCCAGTGCTCTACCAACGAAACTACTAGAATGTTCATCCTCCTCCTACAGTCAACATGCCTCGCGTTCTGATCTGCATATTTCAGATCCTTTTGTCCTTTTTATTTTTGATCACAAGGACCTGTGTGTTCCTTATCATAGAGATAGCATGTCTCACAGGGTAGGGCCGCATTGGAATGCCAGCTATGTGATTAAGATAAAAAAAACAAAAAATGCCAGGTATTCTTGTGCAGGTAAAGGGTTAACCCATTGCAACATTTCACAGTGAACATAGCATCCTCCGCCCTATCCTTGTCAGACTGGTCCAACCAGATGTCAATTATTGGTGTCTACCTATCCCTGGAAAATAATGACCAAACGCACAGTGAAGGGTCACTGCTTAACTAAATATCACTGTCAGGCCTGTCTGTGAGGAAGAAAGAGCCTGTGGCCTCAGGCAGTGAGGTTTTAGTGGATGACCTACTACCACGACTCTTTTCATTTCATCATAGAGGGACAACAGACTGGCAATATCTGTATCAAGGTGGCCATACACTCATTAGATTAGCAGCAGATAGATCATCAGTAGATTTTATGATCTATCTCATGTGTTTAGGAATATTTTTTACTAGGAACAGATTTCCAATAGATTTCAGTATGAAATCTATTGAAAATCAATCAGATTTCCATTAGGTGCAATGCAAAATGATAGGCCATCTCAAGAGATAAGCCTACATTTTCCAACATGTCAGATTGATCAAAATCGATCAAAATTGGCCGCAAATCGATCGATTGGTCAATCGATTTGCGATCGATATTGGCTGAGTAACTGGAACACCTGCAATAAACTGAAGGGAACCTGAAGTAAGAGGTATTTGGAGGCTGCCATATTTATTTCCTTTTTAAGCAATACCAGTTGCCTGGCTTCCTCCTAATCTTTCTGTTCAGTAGTATCTGAATCACACACATGAAACAAGCATGCAGCTCATCCAGTCAGACTTCAAGCAGAAAAACCTGATCTGCATGCTTATTCAGAGTCAGGCAGAACACAACATTTACATTGTGTTTTTTCCCCTAGCGGACTCAAAGCGCCAGAGCTGCAGCCACTAGGACATGCTCCGTAGGCAGTAGCAGTGTGAGGGAGTCTTGCCCAAGACTTCCTTCCTGAATGAACAGCATTGGGTGCGTACATTGCTTGTGCAGTAGTCTGCGCAGGCACTGTATGCACCCGATGATGTGGTACGCCTGCGCATGCACAGGAGTGCCGACCCGCTGATGGGTTGGAGAGCTCTTTTGGGCAGACAGCGGGACACCGGGGGGGCACTGGAGCTGCAGTGAGGGAGCCAAAAGACTTCTAGGGGCTGGTCTTATTTGGACTGGCACTTCTGAAAAAGGGTTGTGCTCCAACAGAAAGCAAAACTGTGCACTGATGTTTGGTTGTTACCATATAGACAACCTGCTTAAAGGACAACCGAGGTGGCATGTGACATGAGATAGAAATGTGTATGTATAGTGCCAAGCACACATATAACTAGGCTGTGTTCCTTTTTTTTTTATTTCTCTGCCTGAAAGAGTTAAACATCAGGTATGCAAGTGTCTGTCTGGGTCGGGAGCGGGTCGGACTGGGTAGGACCATAGCATAACCCTCACTGATAAGTAATTACAGCCATTAGACACTTTCCTGTCAGTAAATGGATTCTGAGAGCAGGAAAGTACACACACACACACACACACACACACACACACACACACACACACACACACACACACACACACACACACACACACACACACACACACACACACACACACACACACACACACACACACACACACACACACACACACACACACACACACACACACACACACACACACACACACACACACACACACACACACACACACACACACACACACACACACACACACACTTGCAAAAGTATTCGGCCCCCTTGAAGCTTTCCACATTCGCTCCAGCTCAGTCAGATTAGATGGACAGCGTTTGTGAATTTGTGAACAGCAGTTTTCAGATCTTGCCACAGATTCTCGATTGGATTTAGATCTGGACTTTGGCTGGGCCATTCTAACACATAGATATGTTTTGTTTTAAACCATTCCATTGATGCCCTGGCTTTATGTTTAGGGTCATTGTCCTGCTGGAAGGTGAACCTCCGCCCCAGTCTCAAGTCTTTTGCAGTCTCCAAGAGGTTTTCTTCCAAGTTTGCCCTGTATTTGTCTCCATCCATCTTCCCATCAACTCTGACCAGCTTCCCTGTCCTTGCTGAAGAGATGCACCCCCCGAGCATGATGCTGCCACCACCATATTTGACAGTGGGGATGGTGTGTTCAGAGTGATGTGCAGTGTTAGTTTTCAGCCACACATAGCGTTTTGCATTTTCGCCAAAAAGTTCCATTTTGGTCTCATCTGACTAGAGCACCTTCTTCCACATGGTTGCTGTGTCCCCCACATGGCTTGTGGCAAACTGCAAACGGGACTTCTTATGCTTTCTGTTAACAATGCCTTTCTTCTTGCCACTCTTCCATAAAGGCCAACTTTGTACAATGCATGACTAATAGTTGTCCTATGGACAGAGTCTCCCACCTGAGCTGTAGATCTCTGCAGCTCGTCTACAGTCACCATGGGCCTCTTGACTGCATTTCTGATCAGCGCTCTCCTTGTTTGGCCTGTGAGTTTAGGTGGATGGCCTTGTCTTGGTAGGTTTACAGTTGTGCCATACTCCTTCTATTTCTGAATGATCACTTGAACAGTGCTCCGTGGGATGTTCAAGGCTTTGGAAATCTTTTTGTAGTCTAAGCCTGCTTTAAATTTCTCAATAACTTGATCCCTGACCTGTCTTGTGTGTTCTTTGGACTTCACGGTGTTGTTGCTCCCAATATTCTCTTAGACAACCTCTGAGGCCCTCACAGAGCAGCTGTATTTGTACTGACATTAGATTACACACAGGTGCACTCTATTTAGTCATTAGCACTCATCAGGCAATGTCTATAGGCAACTGACTGCACTCAGATCAAAGGGGGCCGAATAATTATGCACACACCACTTTGCAGTTATTTATTTGTAAAAAAAACCGTTTGGAATCATGTATGATTTTCGTTCCACTTCTCATGTGTACACCACTTTGTGTTGTTCTTTCATGTGGAATTCCAATAAAATTGATTCATGTTTGTGGCAGTAATATGACAAAATGTGGAAAGCTTCAAGGGGGCTGAAAACTTTTGCAACCCACTGTGTGTGTGTGTGTGTGTGTATGTATGTATGTATATATATATATAGATAGATAGATAGATAGATAGATAGATAGATAGATAGATAGATAGATAGATAGATAGATAGATAGATAGATATATAGATATATATATATATATATTCTGTAAGTTTGTCCAATGACAAAGAAATGAAAAGTCTCAGAACAGTATCATTTCAATGGTAGGTTTATTTTAACAGTGGCAGATAGCACATCAAAAGGAAAATCGAAAAAATAACGTTAAATAAAAGATAGCAACTGATTTATATTTCATTGAGTGAAATAAGTTTTTGAACCCCTACCAACCATTAAGAGTTCTGGCTCCCACAGAGTGGTTAGACACTTCTACTCAATTAGTCACCCTCATTAAGGACACCTGTCTTAACTAGTCACCTGTATAAAATACACCTGTCCACAGAATCAATCAATCAAGCAGACTCCAAACTCTCCAACATGGGAAAGACCAAAGAGCTGTCCAAGGATGTCAGAGACAAAATTGTAGACCTGCACAAGGCTGGAATGGGCTACAAAACCATTAGCAAGAAGCTGGGAGAGAAGGTGACAACTGTTGGTGCGGTTGTTCGAAAATGGAAGGAGCACAAAATGACCATCAATCGACCTCGCTCTGGGGCTCCACGCAAGATCTCACCTCGTGGGGTGTCAATGGTTCTGAGAAAGGTGAAAAAGCATCCTAGAACTACACGGGAGGAGTTAGTGAATGACCTCAAATTAGCAGGGACCACAGTCACCAAGAAAACCATTAGAAACACATTACACCGCAATGGATTAAAATCCTGCAGGGCTCGCAAGGTCCCCCTGCTCAAGAAGGCACATGTGCAGGCCCGTCTGAAGTTTGCCAATGAACACCCGAATTATTCTGTGAGTGACTGGGAGAAGGTGCTGTGGTCTGATGAGACCAAAATAGAGCTCTTTGGCATTAACTCAACTCGCTGTGTTTGGAGGAAGAAAAATGCTGCCTATGACCCCCAAAACACCGTCCCCACCGTCAAGCATGGGGGTGGAAACATTTTGCTTTGGGGGTGTTTTTCTGCTAAGGGCACAGGACAACTTAATCGCATTAATGGGAAAATGGACGGAGCCATGTATCGTGAAATCCTGAACAACAACCTCCTTCCCTCTGCCAGGAAACTGAAAATGGGTCGTGGATGGGTGTTCCAGCACGACAATGACCCAAAACATACAGCAAAGGCAACAAAGGAGTGGCTCAAGAAGAAGCACATTAAGGTCATGGAGTGGCCTAGTCAGTCTCCGGACCTTAATCCAATAGAAAACCTATGGAGGGAGCTCAAGCTCATAGTTGCACACAGACAGCCTCGAAACCTTAGGGATTTAGAGATGATCTGCAAAGAGGAGTGGACCAACATTCCTCCTAAAATGTGTGCAAACTTGGTCATCAATTACAAGAAACGTTTGACCTCTGTGCTTGCAAACAAGGGTTTTTCCACTAAGTATTAAGTCTTTTATTGTTAGAGGGTTCAAAAACTTATTTCACTCAATGAAATGCAAATCAGTTGCTATCTTTTATTTAAGGTTATTTTTTCGATTTTCCTTTTGATGTGCTATCTGCCACTGTTAAAATAAACCTACCATTGAAATGATACTGTTCTGAGACTTTTCATTTCTTTGTCATTGGACAAACTTACAAAATCAGTGAGGGGTCAAATAATTATTTCCTCCACTGTATATATACTAAAGCAATACCCATACTACATAAGTATTAATTCCTCTATGGTTTCATTACGTATGAAGCTGCCAGTCTGTGGCAATATTCCACCTTCTCAGTAATTTGCATGACGTTGTCAGACAATGCCTGTAAAGGGAGGAGATGGATTAATAGTAAGTGAGCCTGGAAGTAATGATTACCTTTATATTTCCACACAATAAAACTAGGAAATAGTTATTCAGACAGGTGTCCTAATTCCTATTTTCCAGGATTGTGTGATATAGTCTTGTAATATGCTGAATTACTACATTAGACATCTTTTAAATACAACTGTTGCATTAGTGTGCACGTGCCTTAAATGCTGTAGGTTCAAGTCTGCACCAGCAGGTGGCGCTGCTGATGTAAGCTAAAGCTTATAGTTCCAGCTATAGGAATTATAGTATGGTTATCTTTTTGTTTAACCACTTCACCCCAAAGGCGTTTTTACCCTAACGGACAAGAGCGATTTTCACTTTTCATCCCTTTCATTTGCCAATAGCTTAATCACTACTAATCACAATGAAATGATCTTTATCTTGTTTTTTTTCACCGCCAATTGGGCTTTTTGGGGTTGATATTTGTTTTCAGTAATTACTTTATTTTCTATGCATTTTAAAGGGGAAAAAAATGAAAAAATACACCATTTCTCCAATTTCATCCCCTATAGTTTTAATATAAACACTGCTACTGTGCATAAAACCCACACATTTTATCTGCCTATTTGTTCTGGTTATCACAAGATTTTAATTATGTCCCTAGTATATAAAGTATGGTGACAATATAGTATTTGGAAATAATGGTGTGTTTTTTTTTTTTATCTTCACTATTTTCATGTGCCCAGCGGCAACAGCACTGTCTGAATTATGAAAACGTCCTGGTGCCATTAAAGTGACACTTAAGCCGAAAAAAAAAAGAGTTTTACTCACTTGGGACTTCCCTCAGCCCTTTGCAGCTGATCAGTGCCCTCGCCGTGTCCCTCCGATCCTCCTGTCCCCGCCGGCGGCTACTTCCAGTTTCGCTGTCACCGTCCGTCAGGCTGGGAACGCGAGCGATTCTTCACGTTCCCAGCTACAATATCTCCCCCTATGCTGCTATTGCAGCCTTTCTTGCTGCAATAGCTGCATAGGGGCCATATTGTAGCTGGGAACGCAAAGAATAACTCGCGTTCCCAGCCTGACGGACGGTGACAGCGAAACCGGAAGTAGCCGCCGGCGGGGACAGGAGGATCGGAGGGACACGGCGAGGGCACCGATCAGCTGCAGCAGGCTGAGGGAAGCCCCAGGTGAGTAAAACTCATTTTTTTTTCGGCTTAAAGGGAAGGTCCAAGCAAAATAAAAAGAGTTTCACTTACCTTGGGCTTCTACCAGCCCCATGCAGCCATCCTATGCCCTCGTAGTCACTCACTGCTGCTCCAGTGCCCCGCTGGCAGCTTGCCGACCTCGGAGGTCGGCTGGCCGCATTGCGTACATTTTTACGCATACCCGCTAGTGCAGGAACATTAACACATACATTTTACGCGTTACCAGTTCAATGCGTGAAAATGTACGCATTAAACCAAGTAACGCGTAAAATGTATTTGTTAATGTTCCTGCACTAGCGGGAATGCGTAAAAATGTACGCAATGCGGCCAGCCGACCTCCGAGGTCCGCAAGCTGCCAGCGGGGAACTGGAGCAGCAGTGAGTGACTACGAGGGCACAGGATGGCTGCATGGGGCTGGTAGAAGCCCCAGGTAAGTGAAACTCATTTTGTTATTTTGCTTGCACCTTCCCTTTAAGGTTCACTTTAAGAGGCTCTACCAGGACGTTTTTATAAGTCAGGTTGTGATTAAGTGGTTAATTTTATCTGTAAAACGTTTTTAAGCGTGTGTAATTATGTCATTGTATAAGAAATATGTGTTCATAGGATATCTCACATTAGGATGAAATGTTCTTATCCTCCTGATGCGCGTAATATGTTGGCGCTTTATAAATACAATAAATAAATAATGTGTGGTCAGAATAGCTGACAATGCAGAATTATTACTAATCAGCAAAGTGCAGAATTCTGTCACATTCAATGCAGTACTAAGATAACTGCCCATGCTTTTTTGTATATAAGATCTATAGAGGAGTTCCCTCTGGGCTTTTTAAATAAACCAGTACAATTGAGGGCGGACATGAATTTTGGACAACATGGAAAATCGGGTGCAGGAACAGTGCAGATAGTAGACTATTTGTAAATTTACCAATATTCTATTATTTAAAGTGAAAATTTTCATTCAGGGGCGTAACTAGAAATCACGGGGCCCCTCTGCGAATCTTTGGATGGGGCTATAGCAGAAAGGCTAGGGGTAGAGCAGCGCTGTGCACAAGACCGTGCAATACTTTGTATGATTCCTTATCAGTGGCTGAGCAGATGCAGTCATTAGAACAATTGTGCAGAGAGCAGAAAGTTTTTTTCGCTCTGTGCCCTTAGTTTTTAGTATCTCAGGACAGGGAAAATAAACTTCTCCTCACGGCAGATGCATCCCTTTCAGGGTCTATTGTTACGCCCCTGTTTTCATTAGTAAAATATCGGTAATTGCTACTGATATTTTACTATAGCTAAACCTAACCCTATTGTCACACAGAACCCCTCCACTACCGATGCCTGACCTTAACCCCCCCAGCGGTGCCTAACCCTAACCTGCACAAACCCACTTCCTGACCCCTAACTGTCACCCCACCTCACAAAAACTAAGAAAAAAAAAAGCACAAAACGATAATTACCGGGTACCATTTGGCACCCGAAATTTCCCCTTTGTTGCCAACTTCGCTGTCTTAAAAACAATAATTATCGGGTATTGTCTGGTGCCCGAGTTTTCCCTTTTTGTACCGGCTTCCCGATATTTTCAATTAAAGTCTATGGCGGCGCCCAATTTGTCCAGCAGTCACATGCGCTCGATTTGCCTGATACCCAATAGAGGTGCTTATTGTGCAAAACTTAAAAGCAACCCAAGTTGAGAGACATATAGAGGTGGCGTGGGCAGCCAGGCCCCTGTCCTACCACTATTTTGACTTGAGAGCTAACTTGCCTATGGGGTTTTCAAAACGTACACACAGGAGTGTGCTAAGTGCCTGGGAACACCATCTGATAACTACAGCAATGGGTAGGAACAGCGCAGACAGCCCCCAAGATGTTCCCACCACTCGGGATCATCCGCTACTGCCCCCACCATTCAAAAAACAGATTGGTAAGAGATTTTGATGCATGTTGCTGTGCCTTCAAACTTGCTGATAGGTATCCCTGCAGACCATTTTAAAGGGCAGGTGCTGCTTGAAATGGGGGGAGGTTTTATGGGTAAATAACTTAGTGGTGGGGCAGTAGTGGACAGCCCCCCGAGTGGTAAGAGCATGAGGGGGGGGGGGAGGGCTGTCTGTGCTGCTCCTACCCCTCATTGGATTGTAGCTTGCAGACAGCGGTCCTAGGTGGTGAGAGCGCCTAGGAGCTCACCTGTAGAGATGTCGCGAACCTCCGATTTTCGGTTTGCGAACCCCGTTCGCGAACCTCCGCGAAAGGTTCGGTTCGCGAAAAAGTTCGCGAACCGCAATAGACTTCAATGGGGAGGTGAACTTTGAAAATTTGAAAAAATTCTACCGGCTGGAAAAATGATAGAAAACATGTTTCAAGGGCTCTAATACCTGGAGGCCCCTCCTCCCTCCACCCTTCTACCTATTCCCTCCTACCGGAGGGAGAAGGGTCTCATCTGCCAGGGAATTATACTATTTCAAAAACCAGTTTAAATACTATAGCTGGGAATCGAACCCAGGTCTTACTGTGTGGTGGGCAAGCACCCTAACCGCTGTACAGTACTAACTGAAGCTGGCCTAGCATTTACTATTTATGCTCAATGCAATAGAAACATTAGGTTGCTTATAGGGAACCTTAACTGAGTGATATAGATGTTTCCTGTAAACAATACCAGTTGCCTGGCAGTCCAGCTGATCTCTGTGACTGCAATAGTGGCTGAATCACACCCTGAAACAAGCATGCAGCTAATCCAGTCTGACTTCAGTCAGAGCACTTGATCTGCATGCTTGTTCAGGGGCTGTGGCTGAAAGTATTAGAGACATGGGATCAGCAGGCGATTCAGGCAACTGGTATTATTTTAAAAGGAAAAATCCATATCCTGTACCGTTTAGGTTCCCTTTAAGGATTTGTAGCATAAAAGCCAACTCACATTGGCTGGGATTTGAACCCGGGTCTCACTGTGGGGTGGGCAAGCACCCTAACCACTGTACCACAACAGTACTAACTGAAGCTGGCCTAGCATATGAATCCAACATAGATATACCGCTATGCCTACCTTAAGCTTGAACTTTGAATAGCCTTCTTGTTAAAATGTGCTTGGTTTGAATCAGAGTGAGGTGACCAGAGAGACAGCTATGTAACAGGTATGTGCTCTGACACCATGCCTGACAATATCCTTCCAAAGATGTCATTATTCTTGCATTGAGCAAGGACAACATGCACAGCACACCTGGATCATGCAGAATGTCTCAGTGCGTGTGACTGTGTGTGACCTCACAAATATGACTGTACTTTGCTACCTGCTACGGAGATTGTCCTATTCCGAGCAGATTAAGGAGCTAGTCAACGCCTAACGCCTATAAATAGATCAAGGTGGTGGCTGTTCTGAAACAGAAAACAAATCCGATTCAATTGGGGCTTTTTTCGAGAAAAGTCTGTTGCAGAAACAGCTGAGCTGTAAATTTTAGGATATTTTCTTATTTTCTTCACAATGTTCTGCATAGTGACCAACATTTTATAAACCTTTTTATGGATCCTCTTGCTGGTTAAATGGTCTTTCCAGCATTTTACAATTGAAAAAGTACCAAAAAGTTGGTGAAAAAGGTACTACTAAAATTATTTTGAGTATTTTCTTGCTTGCTGGTGGTTTATAGGGCCTTTTATGACACGGTTTGAATATATATCCCCTACCAGAAACTTAGGAGAAAAAGTGAATTGCATATGGGCCTTTGCCTTTAAAGAGAACCCGAGGTGGGTTTGAAGAATATTATCTGCATACAGAGGCTGGATCTGCCTATACAGCCCAGCCTCTGTTGCTATCCCAAACCGCCCTAAGGTCCCCCTGCACTCTGCAATCCCTCATAAATCACAGCCATGCTGCGGAAAAACAGCTTGTCAGAGCTGGCTGTGTTTATCTCTATAGTGTCAGTCTGCTGCTCTCCCCGCCTCCTGCAGAACTCCGGTCCCCGCCTGCATCTCTTCCCTCCCTGCTGATTGGAGGGAAGGGACGGGGGCAGGGACCAGAGCTATGCAGGAGGCGGGGGAGCAGCTGAGACTGAAACTACAGATGTAAACACAGCCTCACAGCACGGCTGTGATTTATGAGGGATTGCAGAGTGCAGGGGGACCTTAGTGGGGTTTGGGATAGCAACAGAGGCTGGGCTGTATAGGCAGATCCAGCCTCTGTATGCAGATAACATTCTTTAAACACACCTCGGGTTCTCTTTAAGTTTATAATTCTGTTGTTATCTTGATGTGGAACCCGAGATAAACCTTTACTCCTTGCATAATTGTGCCCCTTACATATAGTTTATAGGGCATTCCTCAAGCCAAATACTTTTTTTATTTGGTTTTAATACCCTAATTCCCTATAACCTAAACAAGCCTCGCCCACAGCTCCTCCAGCGCCTAGACATTCTGAGTCTCATGTAGCAAGTGCTCATGTGAGCTAAGTCTGGCGAAGAGGAGGTGTTACCAGAGATTTCAGAGGCAAGAGGAAGGAGAGGAGAGTTTTCACATCCTGAGGGGTGGAGATGCAGAGCAGCTTGCCTGTGTGTAATGATGACGAGCAGAATATGGCTGCTCTCATTGTATCACAGGAAGAAAAAATCATAAACTGTTGAAGCCTTTTACACAGCAAATCTAGCTGCAAACTATCTAAACTTTAGATAAGATATATCGACAAGTTACTTGTTATTGTTAGTTTTTCATCTCGGATCCACTTTAAAGATTTAAACCTTCTCACTCCTTAACTTAAGGACAGAATCTTTATTTTTAGGACAGCATGGGGTAAATTGCTTAGCGAATTCTAAATGCTTTATCACCATGGTGATAACAGTATATACAGCACAGAATCGTTATTAAAGGCAGGAGATAAGTTTAATGAATTGTGGCCAATGAGTATTTATATTTTAAGTATATCTGACCCAAGTCAAAGCTACCTAAGGGTGGCCATACAACAGACGCCTTTTCCGACTTTTTCGACCATCTGATTCAAACTGCAAAGTGGGGTGTGCGTAATTATTCAGCCCCCTGAGTCAATACTTTGTAGAACCACCTTTTGCTGCAATTACAGTTGCCAGTCTTTTATGGGTATGTATCTACCAGCTTTGCACATCTAGAGACTGAAATCCTTGCCCATTCTTCTTTGCAAAACAGCTCCAGCTCAGTCAGATTAGATGGATAGCGTTTGTGAACAGCAGTTTTCAGATCTTGCCACAGATTCTCAATTAGATTTAGATCTGGACTTTGCCTGGGCCATTCTAACACATGGATATGTTTTGTTTTAAAGTGAACCTAAAGTCAAGTAAAAAAAATGAGATTAACTCACCTGGGGCTTCCCTCAGCCCCCTGCAGCCGATTGGTGCCCTCGCAGCCCCGCTCCGATGGTCCAGGACCCGCCGGCAAACACTTCCGGTTTGGACGTCACCGGCCGACAGGCATGGGAACGCGAGTGATTGTTCGCGTACCCAGCCTGTATATCGCCCCCTATGGTGCTATTGCAGCCTCCTGAGGGAAGCCCCAGGTGAGTTAAAGAGAGTCTGAAGCAAGAATAAATCTCGCTTCAGACCTCATAAAAAGCAGGGGCATGTGTGCCCCTGCTAAACCGCCGCTATCCCGCGGCCCCTGCACACGTGCCCCTGCTAACTTTGAGCTCTGAAGCGAGATTTATTCTCGCTTCAGAGTCTCTTTAATCTCATTTTTTTTACTTGACTTTAGGTTCACTTTAAGCCAGTGTTAGTTTTCTGTCACACATAGCGTCTTGCATTTTGGCCAAAAAGTTCCATTTTGGTCTCATCTGACCAGAGCACCTTCTTCCACATGTTTGCTGTGTCCCCCACATGGCTTGTGGCAAACTGCAAACGGGACTTCTTATACTTTTCTGTTAACAATGGCTTTCTTCTTGCCACTCTTCCATAAAGGCCAATTTTGTGCAGTGCACGACTAATAGTTGTCCTATGGACAGATAAGCCAATCTGTGCCGTGAGAAAGCCTCTAGGCGGGGCGAAACCTCGGTGGGTGTGGCCTTGTCATGATGCGCAACTGGTACACCACTGCCTGATGCCGATACATGCAGGGACCGGCAGTTGCAAAACCCAATAGCGGTGACTGGAGACAGAATTCCCCGCACAAGGTGGCTGTGTATGATGCTCATTTAAGTCAAACTTGCGGCGGTTCTTCCCTCGGGAGTCATTTGTCCGGATAAAGGCTTAGGATGTTAAAAAAAACTGCTGGAGCCATACAGACGGTGAACTACTAGAGAGCTGGGAGTGGTAAGAGGAACGGCGATGCATCAGACTCTAAGTGTCTAATATGAAGACGGCTATAGCTGTTGTGATCCAACAAAGTGTACATTATAAGTGTGGAGCTGACCTGTATAGTTGAAGACTATTCTAAGAGTGCCAATACAATCAATATTGCCCCTAAGTTAGATGAGGGAAAGAAGCAGGTCACTGTGTGGGGTGCAAGCAATTGGTGGTGGAATACCAATAGGCAATTATGACAGCAGTGTGAACGATTTGCGTAGGCTAACGCTGGGCGATCGTTGTACACATAGACTGACAGGCCATTGGTAATTGTACTTAGAGCGCGCTGAGTAAGAGTAAGCGATTTTAATGTACAGTGTTATTAACCCTGCCATTAGGGGCGGCGCCAGGGGGGTGCTTGGGGGTGCTCGAGCACCCCCTAGAATTGTCCAAGCACCCCCAAAGCACCCCCTGGAGTGAACTGACTTCAGGCGTCTAAAAGACGCCAAGTCAGTTCACACAGCGGCAGCACGGAGCAGCAGGCAGGGCTACGGTAAGATGGCCGCCCGAAGCCCTGTTCTGCAGACTTCAGGCGGCCATTTTCCCGTAGCCCTGCTCTCAGCATGCAAGCAGGAAGTCTCGTCGGGAAGGAGGCCACAAGGAGGTCGTGCCAGTGGTCGGGAAAGAAGGTCTTCTGGCTGTAGGTGAGTAAATGGGTTTTTCTTTTCTTTTTCAGGTGGTGCTGATTGTGCATATTGGGGTCATTTCTGCTACGGATTGTGCATATTGGGGTCATATCTGCTACGGATTGTGCATATTGGGGTCATATCTGCTACGGATTGTGCATATTGGGGTCATATCTGCTCTGGATTGTGCATATTGGGGTCATATCTGCTCTGGATTGTGCATATTGGGGTCATATCTGCTACGGATTGTGCATATTGGGGTCATATCTGCTACGGATTGTGCATATTGGGGTCATATCTGCTACGGATTGTGCATATTGGGGTCATATCTGCTACGGATTGTGCATATTGGGGTCATATCTGCTACGGATTGTGCATATTGGGGTCATTTCTGCTACCGATTGTGCATATTGGGGTCATATCTGCTACCGATTGTGCATATTGGGGTCATATCTGCTACCGATTGTGCATATTGGGGTCATATCTGCTGCCGATTGTGCATATTGGGGTCATATCTGCTACCGATTGTGCATATTGGGGCCATATCTGCTACCGATTGTGCATATTGGGGCCATATCTGCTACCGGTTGTGCATATTGGGGTTATTGAACATGTTTTTTATTCAAATCTGCGCACATTACGTCTATTTTCTTGAGAAAACATGCGCAATTATGTGAATTTTCTGGGGAAAGGGGCACCAATACTTGGGCCCTCTGTCTTTGCGTTGCACTTTTAAAGGGAACCCGAGGTGAGAATAATATTGAGGCTGCCATATTTATCTCCTTTTAAGTAATACCAGCTGCCTGGCTGCCGTGTTGGTCCGCTGCCTCTAATTCTTTCAACCATAGACCCTGAACAAGCATGCAGCAGGTCAGGGGTTTCTGACAATATTGTCAGAACTGACAAGATTAGCTGCATGCTTGTTTCTGGTGTAATTCAGTTCACTACTACAGCCAAATAGACCAGCAGGGCTGCCAGGCAACTAGAATTGTTTAAAAGGAAATAAATATGGCAGCCACCATATCACTCTCACCCTGGGTTCACTTTAAATTACAGTTAGCCCCGCCCTCATCCGGTCATGACCACGCCCATGTTTTCGCCACGGCGCGCTTTGCGCGCCGCAGGTTGTGGCCACCGCCATTTTTTGCCGCTCGTCAGCTCCCCAGGAAATTGGTCCAGCACCTGCTTAGCACCCCCTAAAAAAAATTCCTGGAGCCGCCTCTGCCTGCCATGGCAACATTAACCACTTAAGCCCAACTGGACGAGATTTCTCGTCCAGTTGGGCTGCGCGCACTCCCGCGGGTCGCGCGCGCTCCCGCGGGCCCCCCCGTGCGCGCCCCCGCTGCTGGCCGCTAGCCCACCGATCAGTGAAAGGGATTATAAATCCCTTTCGCTGATCGGACCCCCCCGGAGAAAAGCCGACAGCATCTCTTCAGATGCTGCGGCTTTTCTGAGCTCTGGGCTCCTTTCTTCTGCCTGGGAGCGAGATCGATCGCTCCCAGGACTTTTTGATTCTGGCCATCTTGTGGCCAAATAGCAAATTACACCTGGAAAAAAAAAAATTTCAAATTAAACATATAGATATATTAAAAAAAACCCTGTTTACCTCCCACACCAAAAAATACCCACATACAAGTTTAAATTAAAAAAAAAAATTACAATAATAAAAAAAAAAAAAAAACATAAATAGTTACCTAAGGGTCTGAACTTTTTAAATATGCATGTCAAAGGAGTATATCAATATGATTTAATAAATTATGGGCTTCTAAACAGTGATGGACGCAAAACGGAAAAAATGCACCTTTATTTCCAAATAAAATATTGTCGCCATACATTGTGATAGGGACATAATTTTAACGGTGAAATACCCGGGGCATATGGGCAAATACAATACGTGAGTTTTAATTATGGAGGCATGTATTATTTTAAAACTATAATGGCTGAAAATTGAGAAATAATGAATTTTTTCCATTTTTTTCTTATTCTTCCTTTTAAAATGCATTTACAGTAAAGTGGCTCTTAGCAAAATATACCACCTACAGAAAGCCTAATTGGTGGCGGAAAAAACAAGATATAGATCAATTAATTGTGATGAGTAGTGATAAAGTTATTGGCAAATGAATGGGGGGTGAAAGTTGTTCGGATGTAAAAAAATTTCAACCCTTCGGGCTTAAGTGGTTAAAGTGTTTTTTTATATGTGCTATTTAGACAGTTGTGTACATTGGTTACATTGTATAGGCAATAATATCACGACTTAGCAGCCACTACAATTGTGGTTGCACCATAAATTGAATTGATGGCTCTCCTGTAGCTTCAATTATTAATTATAATAGAATTGGAAGAAAATCTGTGCTGCTAAAAGCATACCTGATCAACGTTGCAACCAATTTTGGGCCAAAATTGGTCTCGTGTATCGATCAGACATGCTGCAACATGTAGAGCTGACATGCTCGATCAAGTGCATGGTGGTAATAGCGTGCGATATTGGGACGAACAACTGTCCCCCAGTTTAAAATGTCCCCCCCCCCCCCCCCCCGTTGCTCCATTACTCCTCAGTCAGAACAGCAGTGCCGCCTTCTACTGTGCAAGTCAATTGAAACACTGTTGCTTTCCTGCCCCCTCCCTCCTCACTCACTGTCAGACTCCTCACACAGCACAACAAGCTGCTTTTCCCCAATGATGACCTCTTCATCTTGCTTGCTCTCCTCTCGCTTCCTCTCCTACTCTGACTGCATGCTGTGAGTGTAAACACACAGTACAAACATGCTGCCCCTGTAATCTCTGCAGCATGTGCAGGGAGGTTGTGGAGGCCCCACCTTTGAAAACTTGCAGGATGGCAATGTGACGCTGGACCAGAGTGTGGAGAGGAAGCCAAAATGGAGTAGAACGTATAAGAGAAATTCTAGGAAAAGAGATGAGGGAAATTTTTCATAATGGGAACAAAAGAATTGGGTAAAAAAGTCTCTATTCCTTACCACACTAACTTAACGATTTAACAGTTTCCCTATGGCTCATGTGGACAATATTACAGTTTAATAGTGTGCTGTCCCGGTCGCTGTTACAGGGTAGTCATTTTTAAAATGGAGGACAGAGAATTCTATCGATCACAGTGAACAAATAGGACGCGGTAGCGAAGAAAAAGATTGATAAGTAGACTACATGGGAGGTAAGTATGATGTGTGTATGTTTATTTTGACTTTTACTTTTTGTTCAAGTTTGCTTTAAAGAACAGTTATGTACAAGCATTGCAGAAAGGATATCTGAAGAACATGAGTTTTCTCAGGGGAGACCGTGCAAATCTCACTGTGGGTGCAATTATGATTTGTACAGATGGTGTAGTAGGGCTGCACGGTTTTTCGGTTTAAAACCGAAACCGCGGTTCGTGGCAAGACGATCTGCTGATCGTCAGTACCATCGGTTTTTTCGGTCTGCTGCTGTGCGCGGATTGGCCAGAAGCAGTGAATATGTATGAGTGTTAATGAGTGGGGGGCGGATCCACTAGAGCGAGCGGCCAGGCACATCATACAGCATTACCTATCACTGGCTAGCGATGGAATGACGGCAGTGGTAGGCGGAGCTGTACAGAGCATACAGCTCCGCCTACCGCTGCCGTCATTTAATCGCTAGCCAGTGATCGGTAATGCTGCATGTGCCCGGCCGCTTGCTGGAGTGGATCCGCCCCCCCTTCCCCGCTCATTAACTCTCATACATATTCACTGCTTCTGGCCAATCCGCGCACAGCGGGGCCAGAAGCAAAAATTACGGACAGGACCGGGCAGTGCGGACCAACCTCTCCCCCCCCCCCCCCCCCCCCCCAGCATTTGAAAAAAAAATCGGGGAAAAATCGAAATTGCAATTTCTGAGAGAAAAATCGCAATTTCGATTTTTCCCTAAAATCGTGCAGCCCTATTGTGTAGGTCTATAGAGTATTGTGACAGGATGGTTAAATGTTGGATTTGGAGAACAGTTTTGTTGTTCTGAGTTGTACTTTATTTACTGATGGAATAAAATTGTACACATATTTTACTCTATGCTGCTTGGTGTACACTCTGTCCATTAAATTACACTTTTTCGGGATCCAAGTGTCTATCATTTTGTTTGACTAGCATTGTGCATAGCAATAGCAACAGTATACCAAATAACTAGAAAATGTGTTGAGCCCATCTGGAGAGAGGAACAGAGATGGTTCTGTGTAGGCTGTAAAGTGCTATGTACAGTGGCTTGCAAAAGTATTCGGCCCCCTTGAAGTTTTCCACATTTTGTCACATTACTGCCACAAACCTGAATCAATTTTATTGGAGTTCCATGTGAAAGACCAATACAAAGTGGTGTACACATGAGAAGTGGAGCGAAAATCATACATGATTCCAAACATTTACAAAAAAAAATAACTGCAAAGTAGGGTGTGCGTAATTATTCAGCCCCCTGAGTCGCTGTTAGGGTATGTCTCTACCAGCTTTGCACATCTAGAGAATGAAATACTTGCCCATTCTTCTTTGCAAAGCAGATACAGCTCAGTCAGATTAGATGGACAGCGTTTGTGAACAGCAGTTTTCAGATCTTGCCACATATTCTCGATTGAATTTAGATCTGGACTTTAATCGGGCCATTCTAACCCATGGATATGTTTTCTTTTAAACTATTCCATTGTTGCCCTGGCTTTATGTTTAGGGTCGTTGTCCTGCTGGAAGGTGAACCTCTGCCCCAGTCTCAAGTATTTTGCAGACTCCAAGAGGTTTTCATCCAAGATTGCCCTGTATTTGGCTCCATGTATCTTCCCATCAACTCTGACCAGCTTCCCTGTCCCTGCTGAAGAGAAGCACCCCCAGAGCATGATGCTGCCACCACCATATTTGACAGTGCATGGTGTGTTCAGAGTGATGTGCAGTGTTAGTTTTCTGCCACACATAGCGTCTTGCATTTTAGCCAAAAAGTCCAATTTTGGTCTCATCTGACCAGAGCACCTTCTTCCACATGTTTGTTGTGTCCCCCACATGGCTTGTGGCAAACTGCAAACAGGACTTCTTATGCTTTTCTGTTAACAATGGCTTTCTTCTTGCCACTCTTCCATAAAGGCCAATTTTGTGCAGTGCACGACTAATAGTTGTCCTATGGACAGATTCCCCCACCTGAGCTGTAGATCTCTGCAGCTCGTCCAGAGTCACCATGGGCCTTTTGACTGCATTTCTGATCAGCACTCTTCTTGTTTGGCCTGTGAGTGGTGGACGGCCTTGTCTTGGTAGGTTTACAGTTGTGCCATACTCCTTCCATTTCTGAATGATCGATTGAACAGTGCTCCATGGGATGCTCAAGGCTTTGGAAATCTTTTTGCAGCCTAAGCCTGCTTTAAATCTCTCAATAACTTTATCCCTGACCTGTCTGGTGTGTTCTTTGGACTTCATGGTGTTGTTGCTCCCAATATTCTCTTAGACAACCTCTGAGGTCGTCGTCACAGAGCAACTGTATTTGTACTGACATCAGATTACACACAGGTGCACTCTAGTCATTCGCACTCATCGGGCAATGTCTATAGGCAACTGACTGCACTCAGACCAAAGGGGGCTGAATAATTATGCAAACCCCACTTTGCAGTTATTTATTTGTAACAAAATGTTTGGAATCATGTACAGTGGAGGAAATAATTATTTGACCCCTCACTGATTTTGTAAGTTTGTCCAATTTCAAAGAAATGAAAAGACCAAAGAGCTGTCCAAGGATGTCAGAGACAAAATTGTAGACCTGCACAAGGCTGGAATGGGCTACAAAACCATTAGCAAGAAGCTGGGAGAGAAGGTGACAACTGTTGGTGCGATTCTTCGAAAATGGAAGGAGCACAAAATGACCATCAATCGACCTCGCTCTGGGGCTCCACGCAAGATCTCACCTCGTGGGGTGTCAATGGTTCTGAGAAAGGTGAAAAAGCATCCTAAAACTACACGGGAGGAGTTAGTGAATGACCTCAAATTAGCAGGGACCACAGTCACCAAGAAAACCATTGGAAACACATTACACCGCAATGGATTAAAATCCTGCAGGGCTCGCAAGGTCCCCCTGCTCAAGAAGGCACGTGCAGGCCCGTCTGAAGTTTGCCAATGAACACCTGAATGATTCTGTGAGTGACTGGGAGAAGGTGCTGTGGTCTGATGAGACCAAAATAGAGCTCTTTGGCATTAACTCAACTCGCTGTGTTTGGAGGAAGAAAAATGCTGCCTATGACCCCCAAAACACCGTCCCCACTGTCAAACATGGGGGTGGAAACATTTTGCTTTGGGGGTGTTTTTCTGCTAAGGGCACAGGACAACTTAATCGCATTAACGGGAAAATGGACGGAGCCATGTATCGTGAAATCCTGAACGACAACCTCATTCCCTCTGCCAGGAAACTGAAAATGGGTCGTGGTTGGGTGTTCCAGCATGACAATGACCCAAAACATACAGCAAAGGCAACAAAGGAGTGGCTCAAGAAGAAGCACATTAAGGTCATGGAGTGGCCTAGTCAGTCTCCGGACCTTAATCCAATAGAAAACCTATGGAGGGAGCTCAAGCTCAGAGTTGCACAGAGACAGCCTCGAAACCTTAGGGATTTAGAGATGATCTGCAAAGAGGAGTGGACCAACATTCCTCCTAAAATGTGTGCAAACTTGGTCATCAATTACAAGAAACGTTTGACCTCTGTGCTTGCAAACAAGGGTTTTTCCACTAAGTATTAAGTCTTTTATTGTTAGAGGGTTCAAAAACGTATTTGTAAATATAAAAGAGACGATGGGAGAGTTCATGGGTATTTACAAAATTAGAAGTAAGCTTTATTATGACACAGACTCCATTAAGGGTAAACAAACTGATTAAAATCAATTAAAAATTGACCTGCTTTGAGCACCTCTCCATCCACACCTCCACCACGCACATCTCACTCACACACCCCTATTGGTACCGGTACCAGTTACTCCGTGTTCTTCAGAGAGGGGGAGAGCCTGTTGTGCATACACATGGAGGGGAAAGGGAATCCTCTTCAGCTTGCAAGCTAGAAAAACATATGTCCAGAATAATCTCACCACTGGTAGTAGTCCACTCGTTTGGTTACCGCATCTGCGATGTCTCCAGAACAGTCAACCACCTGGGTCATGACCATGGGACGATGTTGGCTCTCAGGCAAAGGCTCTACCCGCTCAGCATAGCTGAATTGCAGCGGGGAACACGCACTGGTGCCATGTTTCTCTAGCGTGATCTTGCAGCCGAGAGGAGCGCTCCAGGTGACGTAGTTTGGACCCGCCCACCGACGCGTTGCGCCTGCCCACTTGCGGGCTTCGTCAGGGTGTATGTGGCTTGTCATTGGTTACCCCAGCTGTTCTTTTAACTCCAGCAACTGCGGGGCGGGGATTCTTCTAGAACGTCACGGGTCTGCGTGACATGCGGAAGTCTCTACTCACCACCCTACAATATCAAGTGCTGCAGTCACCATGGCAACTCAACCATACTATTATAGCGTTATGTCCGCGTTCAGGCGGCACTTATTCCGCATTCCAAACAGCGCTACTTTCGCTTCTCCAATGTTCTCCTAAACATCACATCACAAGAGGGGTATGTACAAAGCGCATTCGTCAGTAGATATATATTACATTTTACATTACATATTAGCCATACAGGGGACCTCAGGTAGTTCTTTGGTTTCAGTGTACTACACTCTTTGCAGTAGATATCTCCAAGTCATATTGTCCATCCCCCTCTCCCTTTCCAGTCTTCAGTGGCTCTCCCTGGCCTCGCCAAGGAGGCCACCCGATTATGGGGGTAGGAATGGGGCATAGCTCAGTTCGTTATTGAGCCCTGCTGGGCCTAAGGCCCCCAGCAGATAAATACACCAACTCTCCTGCTGTTTTAACAGTTTTAGTCTGTCTCCCCCTCTCCTATTCACTGGAATTAGGGCAATCCCCATTGCTTGCAGGCCACCCGGATCACCAGCATGTTCCTGGCAAAAATGTTCCGCAACTGGACTTTTGTATTGACCATTTTCCTGGAGGCCACTATTTATATTCGATACATGTTCCATGACTCGTGTCTTTAATTTGCGAGTAGTTAGCCCCACATATATCTTGCGACAAGGGCACTCCAGGCGATAGATAACCCATTCACTATCACAATTGATAAAGTTCCTAATCTTCCATTGCTTTCTGCCAGATGCATCACGGAAGAATTTGGCCTGCACCATCACCTCACATGCAACACATCTCCCACATCTGTACATTCCTGCAATTTTACTACGGCCTAACCAATTGCATGCACGGGCCTCGACAAAGCTAGGATGCGTGCAAGGGACGATTTGTTGACTGGAAGTAAAAATCGCCCACGAAATAGATCAAATATAAAGACTGAACCCCCTCGATTTATAACCCCATATAACACTAATTGGAGGCAGATCCAGGATGTACTGTCAAAACACTGGCCAGTATTGCAGACAGACCCTGAGTTGAAGGGAATTGTCGGCGAACGCCCATTACTTGTAGCGAAACGTGCACCCAATTTAAAAAGATGCACTGGTAACCTCACAGTATGTTCCAACTGCGACAACCAATTGGTTAGGCCGTAGTAAAATTGCAGGAATGTACAGATGTGGGAGATGTGTTGCATGTGAGGTGATGGTGCAGGCCAAATTCTTCCATGATGCATCTGGCAGAAAGCAATGGAAGATTAGGAACTTTATCAATTGTGATAGTGAATGGGTTATCTATCGCCTGGAGTGCCCTTGTCGCAAGATATATGTGGGGCTAACTACTCGCAAATTAAAGACACGAGTCATGGAACATGTATCGAATATAAATAGTGGCCTCCAGGAAAATGGTCAATACAAAAGTCCAGTTGCGGAACATTTTTGCCAGGAACATGCTGGTGATCCGGGTGGCCTGCAAGCAATGGGGATTGCCCTAATTCCAGTGAATAGGAGAGGGGGAGACAGACTAAAACTGTTAAAACAGCAGGAGAGTCGGTGGATTTATCTGCTGGGGGCCTTAGGCCCAGCAGGGCTCAATAACGAACTGAGCTATGCCCCATTCCTACCCCCATAATCGGGTGGCCTCCTTGGTGAGGCCAGGGAGAGCCACTGAAGACTGGAAAGGAAGAGGGGGATGGACAATATGACTTGGAGATATCTACTGCAAAGAGTGTAGTACACTGAAACCAAAGAACTACCTGAGGTCCCCTGTATGGCTAATATGTAATGTAAAATGTAATCTATATCTACTGACAAATGCGCTTTGTACATACCCCTCTTGTGATGTGATGTTTAGGAGAACATTGGAGAAGCGAAAGTAGCGCTGTTTGGAATGCGGAATAAGTGCCGCCTGAACGCGGACATAACGCTATAATAGTATGGTTGAGTTGCCATGGTGACTGCAGCACGTGATATTGTAGGGTGGTGAGTAGAGACTTCCGCATGTCACGCAGAGCCGTGACATTCTAGAAGAATCCCCGCCCCGCAGTTGCTGGAGTTAAAAGAACAGCTGGGGTAACCAATGACAAGCCACATACACCCTGACGAAGCCCGCAAGTGGGCGGGCGCAACGCGTCGGTGGGCGGGTCCAAACTACGTCACCTGGAGCGCTCCTCTCGGCTGCAAGATCACGCTAGAGAAACATGGCACCAGTGCGTGTTCCCCGCTGCAATTCAGCTATGCTGAGCGGGCAGAGCCTTTGCCTGAGAGCCAACATCGTCCCATGGTCATGACCCAGGTGGTTGACTGTTCTGGAGACATCGCAGATGCGGTAACCAAACGAGTGGACTACTACCAGTGGTGAGATTATTCTGGACATATGTTTTTCTAGCTTGCAAGCTGAAGAGGATTCCCTTTCCCCTCCATGTGTATGCACAACAGGCTCTCCCCCTCTCTGAAGAACACGGAGTAACTGGTACCGGTACCAATAGGGGTGTGTGAGTGAGATGTGCGTGGTGGAGGTGTGGATGGAGAGGTGCTCAAAGCAGGTCAATTTTTAATTGATTTTAATCAGTTTGTTTACCCTTAATGGAGTCTGTGTCATAATAAAGCTTACTTCTAATTTTGTAAATACCCATGAACTCTCCCATCGTCTCTTTTATATTTACATGTACTGATCCTTTTGGTGGGACTGTTCTCTCAGATTGAGGTTCGGGTATATTGAATTAAGGTGGCAGTTGAGATCAGGCAAAGAGTGGCTTTATGTATTCAAAAACTTATTTCACTCAATGAAATGCAAATCAGTTGCTATCTTTTATTTAAGGTTATTTTTTCGATTTTCCTTTTGATGTGCTATCTGCCACTGTTAAAATAAACCTACCATTGAAATGATACTGTTCTGAGACTTTTCATTTCTTTGTCATTGGACAAACTTACAAAATCAGTGAGGGGTCAAATAATTATTTCCTCCACTGTATGATTTTCGTTCCACTTCTCACGTGTACATCACTTTGTATTGGTCTTTCACGTCGAACTCCAGTAAAACTGATTCTTGTTTGTGGCAGTAATATGACAAAATGTGGAAAACTTCAAGGGGGGGCAAATACTTTTGCAAACCACTGTATATATTTGTGTACCACCGATGTTGTTGTTGTTCATGTATTTGATGGTAATCTCTGTACATTATGTGTAGCACTTGTGAGATTTGTATATTTTGTTACTTTTCAATATTCTGCTGAATACAAATTTGAATTGCATACAAAAAACTAACAAGGTGTGCATGTCCATATATTTTTACTGTCTGATGTTTTTCTGACACAGCACCCATTTTTATCAAACCTTGAGATAGTTCTTTTTCATAAAGGATAAATTTAGAAGCTCAGGTGTGCATCCTTTTGTAATATTTTTCCATGTACTTATAGTTACATAGTTATTTGGGTTGAAATAAGACATAAGTCCATCAAGTTCAACCAGAGAACAAAGTACAACACCAGCCTGCTCCCTCACATATCCCTGTTGATCCAGAGGAAGGCGAAAAACACTTACAAGGCATGGTCCAATTAGCCCCAAAAGGGAAAAAATTCCTTTCCGGACTCCAGATGGCAATCAGATAAAATCCCTGGATCAACATCATTGGGCATTACCTAGTAATTGTAGCCATGGATGTCTTTCAAAGCAAGGCAAGCATCTAAGCCCCCTTTAAATGCAGGTATAGAATTTGCCATAACTACTTCCTGTAGCAATGCATTCCACATCTTAATCACTCTTACTGTAAAGGACTCTTTCCTAAATAAATAGCTAAAACGCTTTTCCTCCATGCGCAGATCATGTCCTCTAGTCCTTTGAGAAGGCCTAGGGACAAAAAGCTCATCCACCAAGCTTTTATATTGCCCTCTGATGTATTAATACATGTTAATTAGATCCCCTCTAAGGCGTCTTTTCTCTAGACTAAATAAACCCAGTTTATCTAACCTTTCTTGGTAAGTGATAGCTTCCATCCCACGTATCAATTTTGTTGCTCGTCTCTGTACCTGCTATAAAACTGCAATATCTTTCCTGTAATGTGGTGCCCAAAACTGAATTCCATATTCCAGATGTGGCCTTACTAGAGAGTTAAACAGGGGCAATATAATGCTAGCTTCTCAAGTTTTTTTTCCCCTTTTAATGCATCCCAAAATTTTGTAAGCTTTAGCTGCAGCGGCTTGGCATTGAGTACGATTATTTAACTTATTGTCGATGAGTACTCCTAAGTCCTTCTCCAAGTTTGATGTCCCCAACTGTTTCCTATTTATTTTGTATGGTGCTAGACCATTGGTACGACCAAAATGCATGACTTTACATTTTTCAACATTGAATTTCATCTGCCATGTATGTGCCCATATAGCCATCCTATCCAGATCCTGTTGCAATATGACACTATCTTTCTGAGAGTTCATGATTCTGCACAATTTTGTATCATCTGCAAAATAGCAACATTGCTTACTACTGCATCTACTGGGTCATTTAATAAATAAATTGAAGAGCACTGGACCCAGTACAGACCCCTGTGGGACCCCACTGCTAACCGTCACCCATTTTAAGTATGATCCATTGACCACAACTCTTTGTTTTCTGTCCATTAGCCAGTTCCCTATCCATGCACACAGACTCTTCCCCAGTCCTTGCATCCTCAACTTTTGCACCAGACTTTTATGTGGAACAATGTCGAAGGCCTTTGCAAACTCCAAGTATATCACCTCTACAGCATTCCCAATATCCACATTAGCGTTCACTACCTCATAAAAGCTGAGCATGTTAGTCAAACAGGACCTGTCTTTAGTAAACCCATGTTGATGTTGAGAAATAAGATTATTTTCTACTATGAAGTCATGTATAGTAACTATTAGTAACCCCTCAAATAGTTTGCATACAACTGATGTTAAGCTTACAGGTCTATAATTTCCTGGATCTGATTTTTTGCCCTTCTTAAATAATGGAAAAACGTGGGCTGTACGCCAATCCACTGGGACTCTGCCAGTTGAAAGAGAGTCACAAAAGATAAGATAAAGGGGTTTATCTATAACTGAACTTAATTCCCTTTGGACCCGAGGATGCATGCCATCCGGGCCAGGTGCCTTGTCTATTTTTAATTTATTTAGTCTTGCCTTCACTTCTTCCTGCGTTAAGTATTTAATATTACAGTTGGAAGATTGAGACTCTTCTGCATCTGTAATTTGCAACAGTGATGTTTCCCTTGTGAAGACAGAAACAAAGAAAGCATTTAATAACTCTGCCTTACCTTGGTCATCCACCATTGATTTCCCACCCTCATCCTTTAGGAGTCCAATACAGTCAACCTTTCTTTTTTTTTTTTTTAGAGTTGATGTACTTTCAAAACTTCTTTGGGTTAGATTTGATATCCCTAGCGATTTTGATTTTCAGCTTCAATCTTTGCCAGCCTAATTTCTTATTTACAACTTTTATTGCACTCCTTATAATTGCTTAATGCAGCCTCAGCCCCCTCCTGTTTTAGGACCTTATAGGCATTCTTTTTCCCCTTCATTTTATCTCTAACCTTTCTATTCATCCATAGAGGGCTTTTTTTATTCCTAGACATTTTGTTTCCATATGGGATATACATACTACAATATTGATTGAGAATAAGTTTAAAAGCTTGCCATTTCCCTTCAGTGTTCCCCCTTTGTAGTACATTGTCGTCCCCCCCCCCCTTGTAGTTCATTATCCCAGTTTGCCAAACTAAGTGCCTGCCTGAGTTGATTGAACTTTGCTTTTCTAAAATTCATAGTTTTAAGGTACCTGCGGCCCATCCGTCACTATATCAAACGTTCTCATGTTGTGATCAATATTTCAGAAATGTTCTTGAACCTGCACATTTGATACATTATCTGGTCTATTAGAAATGATCAAATCTAGTAACGCATTCCCCCTAGTTGGTTCTGTTACCATTTGAGTCAAGTAATTGTCCTGTAGTGATGCCAGAAATTTGCTGCTTTTACTAGAATGGGTAGCCTCAATACTCCAGTCAATGGCCTCAATTCACTAAGCTTATCTCCTGTCTTTAATAACGTTTCTAGAGTTATCACCATGGTGATGAGGCATGTAGTATTCAGGAAACATTTTACCTCAGGCAAACGTAAAGTTAACTCTTCTGTCTTTAAGTTAACTCTTTAATCCTTAAAATAACTCCAGAGTTAAAGACCGGCTGTTCAATAACTGTGTGTGAAAATAACTACAGAGGAGGTAAATTAACTACAGAAGAGGTAACGTAAGGAATGAAGAGATAAGATAACTCTCTTACTAGTGGAGGTAAGTTTTCTCTTGCCTTATTATCTCCAGCATGATCTTAGTGATCTTTTTACCTTATCTTGTCCACATATTGAGACTTTACCCTCCTGCCTCCCCCCAGATCCTAGTTTAACCACTTCGCCATATCTGGACGCATATATCCGTCCAGATAGGCAGTGGTGCTGCAGCCGTGTGGTGCCCGCGCGCGCCCCGCTGCCTCCCGCTGCCCCCCCGATCAGTGAATGGGAATATAATTCCCATTTACCGATCCAAGTCCCCGGCAGAAATACCGACGCCTTCTCATCAGAGAGCGTGGTATTTCTGCCCCCAGGAAACAACTTCTCTTCATTTTAGTTCCTAGATGCGACATCGTTCGCATCTAGGAACTTTTTGAATGTGGCCATCTTGTGGCCAAATAGTAAACTGCACCCACATACCTGTATTGAATAAAAAATACATTATTTTACATCTAAAATTGGCTATTTACCTCCCAAACTAAAATTACCCAAATACATTTTTGTATTAAAAAAAATAATAAAAAAAATTACAATTAAAAAAAAAAAAACTACATAAATAGTTACCTAAGGGTCTGAACTTTTTAAATATACATGTCAAGAGAGTATCTTATTACATTTTTTAAAATTATAAGCTTGTAAATAGTGATCGACGCAAATTGAAAAAATGCACCTTTATTTCTAAATAAAATATCGGCGCCATAAATTGTGATAGGGACGTAATTTAAATGGTGTAATAAGCGGGACAAATGGGCACATAAAATACATGGGTTTTAATTACTGTAGCATGTATTAATTTTAAACTATAATGGCTAAAAACTGAGAAATAATGTTTTTTTTCCATTTCTATCTTAATCTTCCTGTTAAAATGTATTTACAGTAAAGTGGCTCTTAGCAAAATGTACTACCTAAAGAAAGCCTAATTAGTGGCGGAAAAAACGAGATATAGATCAATTAATTTTGATAAGTAGCGATAAAGTTATTAGCGAATGAATGGGAGGTGAACATTGCTTGGATGCATAAGATTTTCGAAGCTGTAGGCTGAAGTGGTTAAAATCTCCTCCAACGTTTAGCCATCTTCTCCCCCATTGCACCTGCACCCTCCCCATTAAGATACAGCCCATATTGTAGCCGACTGCAAAGTTTGTCCAGTTCTCCAGGAACCCAAACCCCTCCCTCCTACACCAATTTCTCAGCCACTTATTTAACTCCCTAAACTCCCTCTGTCTCTCAGATGTGGCACTGGCAGTATTTCAGAAAACACCACCTTGGTGGTCCTTGCTTTAAGTTTATCTCACCGTGGGCAGCACGGTGGCGTAGTGGTTAGCTCTCTCGCCTTGCAGCGCTGGGTCTCTGGTTCGAATCCCAACCAGGGCACTATCTGCAAAGAGTTTGTATGTTCTCTCCGTGTCTGCGTGGGTTTCCTCTGGGCACTCCGGTTACCTCCCACATTACAAAAACATACGGATAACTTAATTGGCTCCCCCTAAAAAAATTGGCCCTAGACTACAGTACTTACACTACATAATATAGACATATGGCAATGGTGGGGATTAGATTGTGAGCTCCTTTGAGGGACAGTTAGTGACAAGATATATATATATATATATATATATATATATATATATATATATATATATATATATATATATACTGTACAGCGCTGCGTAATATGTCGGCGCTATTATAAATACTAAATAATAATAATAATAATCTCCATGTACCTTAAAATCATTTTTGAGGACCTTCCATCTCCCACTAATGTTGTCATTGGTGCCAATGTGTACCATGACAGCCGGGTCTTCCCCAACCCCACGCAATAATCTGTCAATTCTTTCTGTTACATGCCGAACCTGAGCACCCTGGAGACAGACTGTACGGCATTCACGGTTTCTTCAACAGATTACCCTATCTTTGTGCCTAATAATTTAATTCCCTATGACCAATATCTGTCTAGCCTTATTTGCACTCCTATTTCCTTTCTCATTGCAGCAGTCTGCCCCTTGGTTGCTAAGGGACACATCCTGCTGCAGCATTGCTACTCCAGAATCATCCTCCCCAATATTACGCAAACAAGCATACTTATTAGGGAGGGACAACTTGGGACTAGCCTCCCTGCCACTTTTTCCCCTAACCCTTCTAACTGTGACCCAACTAGCGGCTACCTCTGCTTCTTGCTCTGGCTGTACTCCACCCACCTCATCTTCACTGGTTCCCTCCAGTGTCTGGATCGTGAGATCCAAGCTCTTCTCCATGTTGTGTATGCGTCTGTGTTGCAAGATGCTTATTTAGCTCTGCGACTTCCGCCTCTAACTGAGCAACACACACACACCCAGGGCTACAGTAAACACCCTCAATCCGCTGATCAAGGCATGCATACATGTTGCAGGATGTACACTGTACTGCATTGTCCAACATGATGACTATTGTGTGGGGAAAAATTACTTAAAGTAAACTGTGGTGGTAAAAGATAAAACGGGAGAGGGAGTAAAGCTGGGGTGGAGGAGAGGGAGAGTCAGCGAAGCTGGGGAGTGAGTGAAGCTGGGGTGGAGGAGAGGGAGAGTCAGCGAAGCTGGGGAGTGAGTGAAGCTGGGGTGGAGGAGAGGGAGTGAAGCTGGGGAGTGAGTGAAGCTGGGGTGGAGGAGAGGGAGTGAAGCTTGGGTGGAGTGAGTGAAGCTGGGGAGTGAGTGAAGCTTTTTTTCTAGTCCTTACCTGCTGCTTAAAGTATTTGTGCCTGTGTTCTAATGCTTGTTTTTAACGCCTATGCCACTTGTGTCGAAGCCACTTAGTGAGCAAGCCACAGACTGAGCAAGCTCAGGCACTGAGTCCTGAAGCTGTCCAAATACCTCCTGTTACAGCTAATCCCTCCCCTAACTAATTGCCTGTCTGCTAAGCAAACTGGAGGGAAAAGGAAAAAAATATATATGTTTAAAAAGTGACACTTGCTGCTCTAGATATCAGATGAACCGCAATACACAATCCACCAGATATCACAAGAGAAAAACACAATTTACAAACAGCAATGTATTATAATCAGTGCTCACAGTTCCCAGCAGTGAAGTGAAATCAGCCCTGTTTGTTCACTGTCACATCTGCTGCCCACGTGCGCCATTTGGGTACAGTGTAAATGCAGCAGAATGGCAGCGGTTGGAATATCATCACTGAGGCCGTGCTCAGATGTGACTCCATGGGGGAGCGTGTACAATGCCGGTACCAAGCGTTAGCTAGTGCCCTGCCTGTGCAGGAGAACAGCTGACAGGTAGTCAATTCACCACCTGTCAGCTGCACATCTGAAAGAGGCCTTATCCTCTCAATTATGTTTTATCCAGAAATACTGTCCTTGGTCAAGGATAACAGAACTTTGTTCAGGACTTGTGATGTTTGTGTCTATGAAACTGATTTGCTGGTCAGGATCATGTGCTGCAGCAGGAAGTGATAACTGCAGCTTTAGCAGTTGATCAAACTGCTCACGTTTCTCCATAAGTTCTTACAGGCACAATCATCTGTATTCATCGTGGCACAATTAGTTGCAGAATCCTAGCTTACCTGCTTATTATAATAAGATGCTCAACTAATCATTGTCAGGTACAGAATATCCTGCAATTTGCATCTGGTTTCACTGCATTCTCGTTGGCATAATCTTAAATAGTTGGCATCCCAAATCAGTGACTTTCTTCCTCTTCTCACAAGGGGGTGTATTCACTAAGCAGTGCTAAAATTGCCGTGCGCAGAGAGCACACTGCAATTTTACCTTTTATATTTACGCTATTTAACCACTTCACCACTGAGGGGTTTTACCCCCTGACCACCAGAGCAATTTTCACCTTTCAGCGCTCCTTCCACTCATTCGTCTATAACTTTATTATTATTTATCGCAATAAAATGAACTATATCTTGTTTTTTCCGCCACCAATTAGGCTTTCTTTAGGTGGGACATTATGCCAAGAATTATTTTATTCTAAATGTGTTTTAATGGGAAAATAGGAAAAATGTGGGAAAAAAATTAATTATTTTTCAGTTTTCAGCCATTATAGTTTTTAAATAATGCATGCTACTGTAATTAAAACCTATGAAATCTATTTGCCCTTTTGTCCCGGTTATAAAACCGTTTAAATTATGCCCCTATCACAATGTTTGGCGCCAATATTTTATTTGGAAATAAAGGTGCATTTTTTTCAGTTTTGCGTCCATCCCTAATTACAAGCCCATAGTTTATAAAGTAACAGTGTTGTACCCTCCTGACATAAATATTTAAAAAGTTCAGTCCCTAAGGTAACTATTTATGTATTTTTTTTTATTGTACATTTTTTAATTTTTTTTTAATTACAAAAAAAAAAAATTGGGGAGTGTGGGAGGTAATGAGTTAATTTTTTGTGTAAAAGTAATTTATTTGTATGGGAAAAATGTTTAGGGTGTAGTTTTACTATTTGGCCACAAGATGGCCACAGTAACTTTTTGTTTTAATGCGACCTCCAAGCGTCCTACCGGAAGCTTGGAGGAAGTACTTGGAGGCTGGGTAAGTGTGTGTTTTTCACAATGATCGCGCTGCCCATCGGAGAGCAGCGGATCATTGCGGGGCTTAGATCAACGAACGGGAATGGATTTTCCCATTCATTGATCTCCGGGCGAGCGGGCGGCGGCGTGTTTACTAGCGGCGGGCGGCGTGTTTACGAGCGGGAGCGCGGACAGCGGCGGGAAAGTACGGATTTCTCCGTCCCTGGGGGTTAAAGGATGGAAAAAGGGACGGAGAAATTCGTACGCGTGGGGGTAAAGTGGTTAAGTAGCGCACTGCGGGTTGTGTCCATAGCGCAACTAGCATTATGTACACAACCAGGCCTGGATTTACATCATAGGAGCCTATAGGCACAGATGTTCTGATACCCTAGACTTTCCCCTCCACGAGCCTACAAACCCCCGCTGAACCGCACTGCAAGTGTACAGCTTTCACCTCCCCCCTACTTCCCCTGCCCGGCGTAGGTAGCCACAGGTGCCTCTTAGCATTAGGTAACAAGAAGTATCCTCAAAATTAAGTAGTTTGTTACCCCTAAGTATTAGCTGATGCTTGCGACTGAAGGTAGATCTCGTCATTGGAGTGCAGAGAGCTGGGTAGGTGACTTGTCATTTACACACTGCTCTGGACTCTGTATAGGGAAGGAGGAAGGGAGGCACTGGGGGAGGGGAGTGAGCTGCCTTTCCATCATCAGGCGCTTGTAGACAAATGCCTACAGCGCCTTATTGAAAGTCTGACCCTGTACACAACCCACCTTACGCAAATGGTGCTCAGTGAGTATACACCAAAGTTACTGTCACAGAACAGACAAGGAAGTGGACTGCTTTGTTACTCATATGGATGGCCTAGACTGGATACAAGCGGAACCAAATTGCAGTGTCAAATTAGCAGTCTGGAAAGTAGGAAAAGACCTAAATATGTCTAGACAATCATCAGGCCTGATCTGAAAAGCTGATATTGCAACTGAGGTCTGGGACAGAAACTAAGCTAAGTCCTGTGTTGAGAGCGTTGACTTTTACAGGTGAGGTCATTTCATTTGGGGTGGCTGGATAGTGTAATGGTTAAGGGCTCTGCCTCTGACGCAGGAGACCTGGGTTCAAATCTCAGCTCTGCCTGTTCCGTAAGCCAGCACCTATTCAGCAGGAGACCTTAGGCAAGTCTCCCTAACACTGCTACTGCCTATAGAGCGCACCCTAGTGGCTGCAGCTCTGGCGCTTTGAGTCCATCAGGAGAAAAGCGCGATATAAGTGTTTGTCTTTCATTTGGACTGGTAAAAGGAAACTGAAGCTGGACATTCCATATACTGACAAGAGGGCCCATATGCAATTCACTTTTTCACTTGAGTTTTCTCCTAGGTGAAATTTTCAAACTTGTCAATAAAATGTCCTTTAAACCACTAGCAAGCAAAGAAATACTCAAAATAATTTTTATAGTACTTTTTTCATCTACTTTTTGGTACTTTTTACATTGCAAAATCTTAAAGTTGTTATAAATCGAAGATGAAAAATTATCTCCTAGGAGGAAACTCAGGTGCAAAAGTGAATTACATATGGCCCGAGATGGTGGCCCATTTGCAATTAACTTTCTCTCCTGAGTTTTCTCCTAGGAGATACTTTTTCATCTTATCTTTAAAATAATTTTTCAGCACTTTTCAATAAAAAAAAAAAAAACAAAGTATGTGAAAAACTACTATTCAAATTATTTTGAGTGTATTCTTGCTTGTTGGTGGTTTAAATTATTTAATTAACAAGTTGTGAAAAGACCACCTAGGAGAAAAGTCAGCAGAAAAAGTTAATTGCACATGTGCCCGTGTGTGCACAACTTAAAACAGAAGTCCTCTGAATGAGACTATTGGTAGCAGGAGCTTGAGAAGAGCATATAAAGTCAGTCCAGGATGCGGAGCAGAAAGCAACCCAGAAAGCGAGGTCAGAGGAGAACATAGATTGTTGCCAGAGGACTACACTGGAGGCATGAGGCCGGAAGACATGTTAGCTGGAGTCATAGATGATGCCCAGAAACCATCTGTAACTGTTATTTCTCCAGTTTCAGCAGAAGCTCTTCATCATCTTTGCCAGAATGTTGAGTTGAAGATGTAGTCGCAGAGTCTGCTTCCTCCTAGTTACGCCCCCGGTTCATAAGAAACTGATGTACATGTGTTTCCATGGTCAGTTGTACTCCACTCACACTATCTGGGTGGAGGCACGTGAGTCCAATCCGGGATGCCCTTTTCTTTAATCAATACAAAAGTTTGCTTTCTTAAAACAGAAAGAATTTGCTATAATTCAGGTTGGAGTGAGCTTGAGATGTCTCCCAGTGCTTCACTGCTGAATATATGCAAATTAACCATTGTTGCCCTTAGAAGCTAAACACACCTCCAGAACCGCTGGAATGCAATGATGTATCAGCTTGTTAATTTGTACAGAGCCATACTAATCCAACATGCATACAGACTGTTTCTAATTGTTTGATCCTCATCAGTGCATGGCATGGATTAATTTGGCTCTATGGAGCAGCAATTCACAGACTAACCAGCAAGCTCATGGTGACCCAGAACTCATTGGAGTGTGTAAGGGACTACAATGGTCCTAAAAGCCCCCTTACTAAGATGTTAAGAAAAACAAAAGTTTGCTTTCCTAAAACAGAAAGAATATGCGATAATTCAGGTTGGAGTGAGCTTGAGATGTCTCCCAGAGCAACACTGCTGAATATATGCAAATTAACCATTGTACCCTTAGAAGCTAAACACACCTCCAGAACCGCTGGAATGCAATGATGTGTCAGCTTGTTAATTCGTACAGAGCCATAATATTCCAACATGCATACAGACTGTTCTAAGGGTACAATGGTTAATTTGCATATATTCAGCAGTGTTGCTCTGGGAGACATCTCAAGCTCACTCCAACCTAAATTATCGCATATTCTTTCTGTTTTAGGAAAGCAAACTTTTGTTTTTCTTAACATCTTAGTAAGGGGGCTTTTAGGACCATTGTAGTCCCTTACACACTCCAATGAGTTCTGGGTCACCATGAGCTTGCTGGTTAGTCTGTGCCTCTTGGATTCACAAGCCCTACTCCATAGAGCCAAATTAATCCATGCCATGCACTGATGAGGATCAAACAATCCGAAACAGTCTGTATGCATGTTGGATTATTATGGCTCTGTACAAATTAACAAGCTGACACATCATTGCATTCCAGCGGTTCTGGAGGTGTGTTTAGCTTCTAAGGGTACAATGGTTAATTTGCATATATTCAGCAGTGTTGCTCTGGGAGACATCTCAAGCTCACTCCAACCTGAATTATCGCATATTCTTTCTGTTTTAGGAAAGCAAACTTTTGTTTTTCTTAACATCTTAGTAAGGGGGCTTTTAGGACCATTGTAGTCCCTTACACACTCCAATGAGTTCTGGGTCACCATGAGCTTCGCTGGTTAGTCTGTGCCTCTCGGATTCACAAGCCCTACTCCATAGAGCCAAATTAATCCATGCCATGCACTGATGAGGATCAAACAATCCGAAACAGTCTGTATGCATGTTGGATTATTATGGCTCTGTACAAATTAACAAGCTGACACATCATTGCATTCCAGCGGTTCTGGAGGTGTGTTTAGCTTCTAAGGGTACAATGGCTAATTTGCATATATTCAGCAGTGTTGCTCTGGGAGACATCTCAAGCTCACTCCAATCTGAATTATCGCATATTCTTTCTGTTTTAGGAAAGCAAACTTTTGTTTTTCTGGAGCAGGGATTGTAACACAGAGAGGTACAGACTAACCAGCAAGGTAATGGTGAACCAGAACTCATTGGAGTGTGTGAGGGGCTACAATGGTCCTAAAAGCCCCCTTACTAAAATGCTATGAATACAAAAGTTTGCTTTCTTAAAACAGAAATAATTTGCTATAATTCAGGGGCTTTTAGGATCATTGTAGCCCCTCACACACTCCAATGAGTTCTGGTTCACCATGAGCTTGCTGGTTAGTCTGTACCTCTCGGTGTTACAAGCCCTACTCCATAGAGCCAAATTAATCCATGCCATGCACTGATGAGGATCAAACAATCCGAAACAGTCTGTATGCATGTTGGATTAGTATGGCTCTGACACATCATTGCATTCCAGCGGTTCTGGAGGTGTGTTTAGCTTCTAATGGCAACAATGGTTAATTTGCATATATTCAGCAGTGATGCACTGGGAGACATCTCAAGCTCACTCCAACCTGAATTATAGCAAATTCTTTCTGTTTTAAGAAAGCAAACTTTTGTATTCATAGCATTTTAGTAAAGGGGCTTTTAGGACCATTGTAGCCCCTCACACATGCCAATGAGTTCTGTTTCACCATGAGCTTGCTGGTTAGTCTGTTTCTTTAATCCAGAAGATATACTTCATGACCTCGACCCTTCTGAAAAAAATCTTCTCTCTGGACAGGTTATCACTCCCAAACTAGCTTCTAACAAATATAGTGTAGAGATGGGAAGTTCGGATCTTTTCAATGATCCGGATGATTCGAATCGGATCATTGAAGAGATCCGGATCTTTGATCCGAATCTCGGATCATTTTACTACTGAAGCATTGGAGGTGGGGGGGAGGGTGAAATGAATAGCAGGACAGGTCTTTCCCTGCTGTGGACAGGAGAAGGGGAGGGGGGTGGACACACAGAGAAGGGGAGAAGATGGACAGAGGGCAGGGAGCGGGCAGAGAAGGGAGGAGGGACAAGCAGAGAGCAGAAATGTTTGTTTGCACACAATACCCACATGCTGCAATCATAGCTTTACATGTATTTCACCTATATGCTCATCTGTGTACTTTGAATGGAAACGTCGCACTGTGAAAGAAAGCATTCCCAGAAGTGAAGTGCAGCTGTTTAGTGCCGAGTGCAGGAGGATCATACTGCCTTTCAATCACAGTGCCTGCAAAGTTACTGAGCTGAGCCAAAAGTTTCCAATGCGATCACTGTGCAGCACTAGGGAACAGCCAGCCTATAATGGGCAGCACATTGCAGCCAGTATGTGTGCTCTACACATATCTGGCAGTGGCACCCATGTCCCCTCTCTCTCATCTACCTTTCCCTGCAAGGCTGCCTCCCCTCCAACTCAGCGATCCATCCCTGCTCTGCTTCCAGGAGCCCGCTGGGAGGGGGCGTGTCGCTCCGTGCCCCGCCCCTTTTTCGATCCGAATCACTCATTTTGATGATTCGGATGATTCGACTCACCAAATAGATTCGGATCAAAGATCCGAATCGTTCATGATCCGGACAACACTAATATAGTGCGACACCCTCTAGGAGTCAGATAACCTCTTAGGTGAGCATCCACTTATCCAGAATGGTAAACTTTACAGACAAACTGCAGTCAGTAGCCATAGAAAACAGAGACACATTGGCTGTGCTGGACTAGGAATTACCTTTAATCTTTTTACAATGCTGTTAGATGAATCCTGTTTTTTCATAATAATAATGTTCATAAAAGTTAGGTTCCTTGTTATCTGCTTCCGTACTGTGTCATAAATATGTCTTGCATTATAGCGTGCTTTAGAGTGTGGCTGGTGAACTTCTGATCAGCAATTACGTTCTCAGATATCTCGGTCTTTTTGAATCTGAAACAACAAATGTTTTTATGACTCCGTAAAAGACTTTTTGTCTAAAGCGTTCAAACATGTCATGTTAGTTTACTATGGCTGCTCCCTCTTGACTAATGCAGAAACCATTTTCTAGCTTTCTGCTGACATACAGATGGCAATGATCAGCTATCGATTGGCCAAGGGAATAGGATTGTGAAATGGTTTACAATATCATCACAACTAGTGTGTCAGTACGCTGATGACCTAAGACTTGGCTATTATATTGCAATTCCTGATAAGCTTCTCATGTTCTAAAAATAACTTGGCAGCATTGACGTTCCTAATATCAGTACATATTGCCCTAGCCCATCCCAATCCTGGCCTCCTAAATCTTGTAACTTGCAGCTATATCTACAGTAGCTTGCAAAAGTATTCGGCCCCCTTGAAGTTTTCCACATTTTGTCACATTACTGCCACAAACATGAATCAATTTTATTGGATTTCCACGTGACAGACCAATACAAAGTAGTGTACACGTGAGAAGTGGAATGAAAATCATACATGATTCCAAACATTTTTTATAAATCAATAACTGCAAAGTGGGGTGTGCGTAATTATTCAGCCCCCCTGAGTAAATACTTTGTAGAACCACCTTTTGCTGCAATTACAGTTGCCAGTCTTTTAGGGTATGTCTCTACCAGCTTTGCACATCTAGAGACTGAAATCCTTGCCCATTCTTCTTTGCAAAACAGATCCAGCTCAGTCAGATTAGATGGGACAGCGTTTGTGAACAGCAGTTTTTAGATCTTGCCACAGATTTTCTATTGGATTTAGATCTGGACTTTGACTGGGCTATTCTAACACATGGATATGTTTTGTTTTAAACCATTCCATTGTTGCCCTGGCTTTATGTTTAGGGTCGTTGTCCTGCTGGAAGGTGAACCTCCGCCCCAGTCTCAAGTCTTTTGCAGACTCCAAGAGGTTTTCTTCCAAGATTGCCCTGTATTTGGCTCCATGCATCTTCCCATCAACTCTAACCAGCTTCCCTGTCCCTGCTTAAAGGGATACTTAAGTCTGGGCAAAAAAATTAGTTTAACTCACCTGGGGCGTCCCTCAGCCCCCTGCAGCTGATCAGTGCCCTCGCAGCTCCGCTCCGATGCTCCTGGACCCGCCGGCGACGACTTCCGGTTTCGCCGTCACCGGCCGACAGGCATAGGAACGCAAGTGATTGTTCGCGTTCCCAGCCACAATAGCACCCCCTATGCGACTATTGCTGCCTTCTCAGAAGTCTGAAACAGCGGGCTGTCTCTGGTTAACGGCCCCACAATCTCTCACCATTTTTATGGATCTTCTTTTTTAAAATTTTCTATTAAAGAGCTATGTTTTAAAGAGACTCCGTAACAAAAATTGCATCCTGTTTTTTATCATCCTACAAGTTCCAAAAGCTATTCTAATGTGTTCTGGCTTACTGCAGCATGTTCTACTATCACCATCTCTGTAATAAATCAACTTATCTCTCTCTTGTCAGACTTGTCAGGCTGTGTCTGGAAGGCTGCCAAGTTCTTCAGTGTTGTGGTTCTGTGATGCATCTCCCACCTCCAGGCCCCTCTCTGCACACTGCCTGTGTATTATTTAGATTAGTGCAGCTTCTCTCTGCTCTATTATCTTTTACAAGCTGGATAAATCGTCCTCTGAGCTGGCTGGGCTTTCACATACTGAGGAATTACATACAGGCACAGCTGTCTGCACTCTGCAGGAAGAAACAGCCTGACACTTCAGTGGAAGATAGCTGCAGGGGGAAAGAAGCACACAAATGATCTCTTGAGATTAAAAAGGAAGGGTGTATACAGCCTGCTTGTGTATGGATGTATTTTCTATGTGTGGACATGCTGTACATCAACCTACTTCCTGTTTTGGTGGCCATTTTGTTTGTTTATAAACAAACTTTTTAAAACTGTTTTTAACCACTTTTAATGCGGCGGGGAGCGGCGAAATTGTGACAGAGGGTAATAGGAGATGTCCCCTAACGCACTGGTATGTTTACTTTTGTGCGATTTTAACAATACAGATTCTCTTTAAGTAAAAGAGCTTATACTACTCTTTGGAGGTGCTGACCACTACTGCTGGGATAATAGTTGTCCTATGGACAGATTCCCCCACCTGAGCTGTAGATCTCTGCAGTTCGTCCAGAGTCACTATGGGCCTCTTGACTGCATTTCTGATCACCGCTCTCCTTGTTCGGCCTGTGAGTTTAGGTGGACGGCCTTGTCTTGGTAGGTTTACAGTTGTGCCATACTCCTTCCATTTCTGAATGATCGTTTGAACAGTGCTCCGTGGGATGTTCAAGGCTTTGGAAATCTTTTGGCAGCCTAAGCCTGCTTTACATTTCTCAATAACTTTATCCCTGACCTGTCTGGTGTGTTCTTTGGACTTCATGGTGTTGTTGCTCCCAATATTCTCTTAGACAACCTCTGAGGTCGTCACAGAGCAGCTGTATTTGTACTGACATTAGATTACACACAGGTGCACTCTATTTAGTCATTAGCACTCATCAGGCAATGTCTATGGGCAACTGACTGCACTCAGACCAAAGTGGGCTGAATAATTACGCACACCCCACTTTGCAGTTATTGATTTGTAAAAAATGTTTGGAATCATGTATGATTTTCATTCCACTTCTCACGTGTACACCACTTTGTATTGGTCTTTCATGTGGAATTCCAATAAAATTGATTTATGTTTGTGGCAGCAATATGACAAAATGTGGAAAACTTCAAGGGGGCCGAATACTTTTGCAAGCCACTGTATGTGTATATATATATTAGGCTACGTTCCTCAAACTTAGAGCAAGAAGAAGTATCGCCCTGCCCCCAGGACCGTTCCAAGGCAGAAGAAGGGGCCGGTCCAAGCAAGAAGAAGTAGCGACCTGCCCCCAGGGCGGTCCTACACTTGCCGACTGAGCTGGAGGGGATAGCGTGCAGAAATGGGGTATTGGGCAGAGTGGCGGGGAGAGGAGTCGGACCCCCCCTCCCTCACCTGGGTCCACCATCTGCGCTCCCCCTCTAGCTTAACTTTAGCTGCAGCCGTCGCTATTACTAAGAGGCAGTGGGCGGGGGATGATTCACCTCTTCCGCGTTCCAGTGTGCATTCCACTGTCATCACTTCCTGCAATGCCGTCCACTTACAATACAGTGGCCAGCATTGCAGGAAGTGACGACAGTGGACCGCACGCTGGAACGTGGAAGAGGTGAGTCATCCTCGCCCACTGCCTCTTAGCAATAGCAGCGGCTGCAGCTGAAGTTAAGCTAGGGGGAGAGCGCAGATGGGGGATCCAGCTGAGGGAGGGGGGGTCCGACCCCCCCCCTCCCCGCCGCTCTGCCCAATACCCCCTTCCTGCACCCACGGCTGGGCGGCGAAAAAGTCTAGCACCGGCTCTGGGGGCAGGGCACTACTTTTTAGATAGATACGGCTGAAGTTAAGCTAGAGGGGGAGCACAGATGGGGGACCCAGGTGAGGGAGGGGGGTCCGACCCCCCCCCCTCCTCCCCGCCGCTTAAGCTGGAGCGCAGATGGGGTACCGGAGGGAGGGAGGTTCCGACCCCCCTCCCTGCCGTTTAAGCTGGAGGGGGGGATCCAGGTGAGGGAGAGGGGGGTCTGACCCCCCTTCCCTGCCGCTTAAGCTGGAGGGGGAGCGCAGATGGGGGACCCAGGTGAGGGAGGGGGGGTCTGACCCTCTTCCCCGCCGCTGTGCCCAATACCCCCTTCCTGTCCGCTACCCTCTTATGCAGCATATGCTATGCCGCTGGTCCGCTATTTTACCATAAAAGTCATCAGACTTGACAGTCTTCACATAAGTTGTTGGGTTTTTGAGTGAATGGGAACCACATTTAAAAAATGAGACAGATACTTACCCAAGGAGAGGGAAGGCTCTGGGTCCTATAGAGCCTTCCCGCTCCTCTCCTGGTCCAGTGCTGGCCTCGCCGGTAGCAGTATTTGACTCATTTAGTCAAATACTGCTTTACCCGGACGAAGGAGGCTTCAGAAGTCTTCAGGGAGCCCGGGTGCTCCTGAAGAAGGGCGGCCCTGCATTGCACCTGCGCAAGCAGGCTCTCTTGTACGCTCACGCCTGTGCAGTATGGAGCCGCACGTCTTCGGGAGGACACGGCTCCCGAAGACTTCCAAATACCCTTTCGGTGGGGGATTGAAACGGGGGGGAGCCAGCACAGGATAGAGGGCACCGAGAAAGGAGACTGAAGGCTCTATATGACCCAGAGCCTTCCCTCTCTTTAGGTAAGTATTTGCTTCATTTTTTAAAAAATGCGGTTCCCATTCACTTTAAAAAATGAAATAGTCTTGAATTTACATTCTAAAATTTATCAGAGATGCCTACATCTTTACTCCTGGCAAGGTGAATCACCGTGGGATGTATTTTTTTCCACTCTGAAGTGGGCAGATACATCCCCTGATCTCCCGGAATGCTCTCAGGGAGAAGGCTTACAAGGCATCATAGTCTAAGCTAAACATCACTGGGAAGGTGTGATTACACACTAGTATACTGCAATATAGAGATATGTGAGTGCTTAGTGTACAATTTTTTTTCTTTTTTAAACAAACACCAAAACATTAAATGATGGCAAAAAGGAGATTGAAAAAGAGGTGAAAAAAAATTATAAAACAAATACACATATAAAACAACACGAAATCTGTAATAATAAAGGAAATATACCTGATCATGTCACACAAAATCAACAAAAACAAAACACTGTCTCAAAATAAAAACATAATGAACATATAAATAATTAACTGGAAAAAAAAAAGAAATGAAAAACAACTATCTACAACTAGGACAAAAAAACAGCAGAAACAAGATATAGCAAAACTGCACCACAGCCTTGCCTAGCTTGCCTTGTGCAGCCTTTCCCGGCTTCTGTCTATACACAGACTCCTACCTCTTATACACTCTCCCTGATCTCAGCGCTGTAAGTACTAAACCCACAAATAGAAAAATGACCTTACTCTGCCTTATATAGCTGGATAAGTATTGACTGGTGTCAGGGACTTGCCCTGGCTGTGCAAATAGCTTTCAAAGTCACCTGCGACAGCTCAACAATCAGGAAGTAGGTGATCACTACCTAAGGTGCAGTTTTCCAAAAATACTTCACACTCTGAAACTGAAGTGCGTGTGTTTTTTTTGCATGGAAATATCTGATTTAGATAAAACACAGTTTTTGCTATGAAATAGATTTTTGCAAAGTATGCACGCTCACCCCAAATCTAGCAAAGTTAGTAAGAGGAATACGGAGGATGCTGTCTTCATAACCTTATAAATAAGGCCAGTCCTCTGTGCTGAGGGCTCTGTCTCTAATACTATAAAGCCTGGTACACACTTTCAATTGTGATTGACCAATCACTGACCAATTTTACCACCTCCATGTAGTATGAGGGTTTACCCTCACAATCTGCTCATAGTATGCAATGGGCTTGATTCACTAAGATAAAGAGCATGCCTTATCTGAGTTAACACATCCTATCAGAGTTAACACACCCTATAAGAGTTAACAAGCATTATCAGAGTAGCATATCAAGCGCTACAAACTATGCCTGCTAATTGGCAATGACGAGAGCCCCACTCGTTCTGCCCTGAGCCCCTGCGGGTTCAATCACTTTAAAGGACATTATCCCCGCACTTTGATTGGCCCAATTGGCTGCCTGGAAGCTTGACAGGCAGTCTATTGGGCCAATCAAAGTGAGGGGATAATGTCTTTTAAAGTGAATGGACCCACAGGGGCTCAGGGCAGGACAAGTGGAGCTCTTGTCATTGCCAATTAGCAGGCATAAGTTTGTAGCGCTCGCTATGCTACTCTGATATGGTGTGTTAACTCTTATAAGGCATGTTAACTCTGATAAGGCACGCTATTTGTAATAGTGAATCAACCCCAATATCTGTTGACCCTCATACTACATGGAGATGGTAAAATTGGTCAGTGATTGGCCAATCATAATTCAAAGTGTGTATCAGGCTTAAGTCACTGGCTCAGAATAAGCATGAAGATCAGATGCTTTGACTCTGGTCTGACTTCACTGGCTTCATGCTTGTTGCCCCTTTTTTTTACTTGCCTTCCAAGTGTGTATTGTGTTATCCTGTTTTACCGCAGGGTAATGCAATGACAATGCAAGGCAATGGTGCATAGCACACTTAGCGCATTGCAGCGTACATGCATGGAACGGCAGAAATATGACGTGGAAACCCTGGAATCCCAATGACGTACTTCCTATACAGCAGGCAGTACGTCACTGGGTGAGAGGAGTGTGAGGGGTGGCGCTATGTATATGACCCTGTCGGCGCACTCTGCCTCCGGGTCATATGAATTACATTTTGTTAATTGGTTTAAGTGGCCTTAAAGGGAATCTGAAGTGAAAATAAACTTATGAGATAATGATTTGTATGTGTAGTACAGATAAGAAATAGAACATTAGTAGCACAGATATGAGACTCATATTGTTTCCAGTACAGGAAGAGTTTAAAAAAAAACATATCAGTTGTTATCTATGCAAAAGAGCATCTCTGATCCCTACGACTAATTTAGTAAGAGAGTAATGCTATTTTCTGAAGCACTTATCTCAACCTGTCTCTCACTGATTCTTGTTTGTTTGGAAGTTCAAAGGGTCATTAGCTCTGCTCTGTTTCATAGTTTAAAATACAGAGGGTACTTTGTAGACTGCAAATTTTACCGAATGATCTAATGTTTTATAGAAAGAACGCAATATAACTGAAAATAAAAATATAGAGACTATTTTCTTTGCTACTAATGTTCTATTAATTGTCCGGACTACATACACAATTCATTATATAATACGTTTTCTTTTCGCTTTAGTGTCACTTTAAGTTCTCTGCCTTCAGTAGTTATCATGGTCTGCCCCATTTTTTTAATGAACATTTCTTGTGTTCCTTACTTTCAAAAGTATGGCTTGACACGTGTAAACTATTAGTAGGGAAAAAAGAAAACATGGGTAACATTTAGGGAGCAAAACACAAGAACCAAATGTTCAGGTGCATTTTAAAGTCCTTGACAATGCAGAACGCAGTCCATGATAAAAAAAATGTCCTTTTTTAAACACGTGCTGGATGATTGAGAATCACAAGCCTGTAAAGGATGTTTTCATTGTCATCTGCAGGTATTGGGTGGTATGAATAAGATATTTGTCCGAGGATTCATTGGTGCTCTAACAGTTATGGCATTGTGTGCACACAATGCTGCTATCTAAACAAGCCACAGAGACAAATTCATTTGAATAATACAATTAAGCAACCACATTTTTCACACAGTTCAGCAATTACTCAGCCTGATAAACGTACAGGTTTTTGCACTTGTTTATACAGGATACACTGTACAGAATGCAGTTGATTATATCAACATCCAGAAAGTGGATGCAAGCCAAGGGTAGGTGGCACCTAATAATAGATACGCAGGAATCAACCAAATACAATATAATAATTGGGACCCACTTTCAAAGAAGGAGGATTCACTTTTAAAGATAACTTTATGATAACACTGGACAACATGTTTCACCGCCACAAGCGGTTTCCTCAGGTCAGTAACAGTGCAATATGGAGCATGCAGTAATCTCGGGTGCCTAAAAGCTTGTGGCGGTGAAACAACGTTGTCCAGAGCTTTAACCCTAGCGTTCAATTTCCCCAGGATTTCTGTGCAAAAAGTGATAACATTTATTTTTAAAACTTTTTTTTCCCCTGCAACTTGCCAAAATGTGTCAAGCAAGGGTCTAGTATACAGTGCAGGAGAGTATTGATATGTATGCACGTTTATACTGTTCACCGCATGTTTTTATGGACGGATATATCTGTCAATACCGCTAGGGAGGTTATTAATAAAGTTATCTTTGAAAGTCCAAGTGAGTCCTCCTCCTTCGAAGGTAGGACCCCATTATTATATTGTATTTGGTTGATTACTACATATCTTATTGGGCACCTCCTACCCATTGGTTTGCATTGTTGATCCCTTTGGCAAGAGACACCTGCTTAGGAACCGTCCTTTCCTTCAGGCTGTCTTTTCACAGGAGCAGTGACCAACCTTTTCCTATAAAGGCCGAGAGGACACTTCAGCTCATGCATATTGAGTGGTTGCTTTTGCAGCAACCCTGCCTTGTGAGTATGATATCCCTAATATCACTACTACTATTTGATCCAACTTACGACCAAATACTACACCAGATTGGGCTCCCGGTGCCTTTGTGTTTCTTTCCTCGTTCCTCAAGTAGAAGGTGACTGGGACTTCTACCAATGAAGAGGGTCTGGAGGCTATACCGTTATGTCCAGGGAAGGCAGCTCTGTTGGACTTTGGAACTCTAAAGGGAAGTGCATAATCATCGGCATCACCAAACTGCCACTGAGCTAGCCAAAGAACGATGCAGGAGCTGTTTGGGCAACTGCTAAAGATCTGTCCCTGAAATAAGTTATGGAGTTGGATATGTTTCTACATACAGGTGGTCATAACTGCCATTAATGTTATCAATGTTCATTCAAAATGTAAACTTTATTGTGATACCTACATGATGCCTATATAGGCTGTATTTTTTATTTTTTTGAAAAAAACTCTAATAAAAATTATTGAAACCTACATACAGGTGGTCTTGTGGTTCATGGCAACAAGTCAATAAAAGGTTAGACAGGTCATAGGTGGGAACATTACCCTACTGTTTTTTAGCAAAATTCATTACTAAATTAAAAACTGTGATATCGCATTGACACAAGGATTCTTAAGTTGGTGCTGAGTTAAAGAGGAACTCCAGTGAAAATAATGTAATAAAAGAAGTGCTTCATTTTCTCAATAATTATGTATAAATGATTTAGTCAGTGTTTGCCCATTGTAAAATCTTTTAAATCCCTGATTTACATTCTGATATTTATTACATGGTGACGTTTTTACTGTTGGCAGGTGATGTAGCTGCTGCATGCTTTTTTGGCAGTTGGAAACAGCTGTAAACAGCTATTTCCCACAATGCAACAAGGTTCACAGACAGGAAACTGCCAGGAGTACAACGGTCCTCAGCATTTCTTGTGGGAGGGGTTTCACCACAATACCAGCCATACAGCGCCCCCTGATGGTCTGTTTGTGAAAAGGACTAGATTTCTCATGTAAAAGGGCGTATCAGCTACTGATTGGGATAAAGTTCCATTCTTGGTCGGAGTTTCTCTTTTAAAGCACCTTTGGCAGCGGTAATGGTCTGAAGTCATTTCTGGCATTTGTCGGTACACCTTCTTAAAGCGTACATTTATGTACAGAGAATCTAACTTTTCACAGTGGGAGATTTCAGATGCTTATTTGCTATCACTAAGAGGGCCTTTCAGTGTCTCTTACAGGGGATAGACTTCGTAATGGCCACTAGTGATGATCGTAATCCGCTAATTACTATTACGCAAAATTCTTGCAATTACGCCTATACGTAATTATAATTTTTAAATTCCAGGGATTTCATATATACATTTGTAATTTGGCATAAATTTGTGCGTAATTTGTGCCGACTTTAGCAATGAATAGCAAAACCCCCATACATGATATTCTCACCAAAACTGCTACGTATGTTAAGGGGAATACTGGGAACAAGTCACAAGCAGACCCCGTAGTTTTTGAGAAAATTGATTTTAAAAATGCAAAGGAAAAATGGTTTTAAAACTCAGAAAGATGACCGTTTAAAAACCATGTTTCCTTTGTATTTTTAATGTCGATTTTCTCAAAAACTAAAAAACTACAAGGTCTTTTTGAAAAATCTTTTTGTGATTGGTCCCTGTATTCTCCTTAACATACCCAGCAATTTTGGTGATGATAGCATGTATGGGGGCTTTGCTATTAACCACCAAAATCTGCATCAAATTATACAAAATTATGGATGGATTGTTTACATGCAAAATGTTTCTTGTAATTTTACATTAAAAATTTGCATCGTTATTCTGAATTATGATGCAAAATTATGACTAACCGAAATTTGTGCCCATCAATAATAGCCACCCTGCCAGATTGTGTTTATTGAGGAGAATTCCCCTCATTTCCTGGGCTTGGAACCAAATAACTCTCCCGTATTGTGTATTCATACAGCCCCTTGACAGTATTTGGTAATCGTAACTGCCAGATGTACAACACCTCCTGAACTCTATTGGGAGAGAAGCCGCAACAAGAGGCTCAGGTACCATCAATGTTCAATAACAGGAGTCTCTGCATCAGATGATGCCTGCATCTGGGTGCTACTGATCTGCCCTCAAAACAGTGCCTGCTTTAGACAAAGGGCCTCACTCATAGAAAAATACAATAACTACGGTAGTTGAACTGCAACGACACTCTTCATGTGTATCTTTCTCGCCTTCATATGCAGCAACATATCTACAAGTCGAAAACAACTTTTATGCCCCTACTCCCCCCCCCCCCCCCCCCCACGCACACACACACACACACACACACACACACACACTTTACCCCTCACCTGTGGTGGCCCCCATGCCCAGGGAACACATTTGCCAGAGGTCTTATAAAAAGTGTGGCCATCGTGATTCCTGCCACCCATAAAAACACTTGCTCTAAAGTAGGGAGGGCCTGTAATGCGGGGTGTTTATAGGGGCTCGGGGAGCTGGGGCAGCCCACTTTTTATTATTATTTAGTATTTATATAGCGCTGACATCTTCCCCAGCGCTGTACAGAGTATATTGTCTTGTCTGGTTTACTGTTCCTCAGAGGGGTGCACAATCTAATCCCTACCATAGTCATATGTCTATGTATGTATCCTGTAGTGTATGCATTGCTGTCTAGGGCTAAACTTTTAGAGGGAACCCAATGAACTTATCTGTATGTTTTTGGGATCTGGGAGGAAACTGGCGTGCATGGCGGAAACCCACGCAGATGTGGGGAGAACATACAAACTCCATGCAGATGGCTGGGATTCGATCTGGGGACCAGTGCTGCAAAGTGAGAGTGCTAACCACTACGCCACCTTTGTGACAATAATGCAATGCCGTATACCACACAACCTCACATTCTTTTATTTGTTGGTTTGACTTTTCACCTTTCGGAATGATCACTTTTACTCTCATCACTCACCCGCATTTTGAGATACAGAAGGAGTCGCTACATAAACAGATCTCATCTAAGAGTTGACATGTCAAACAGGCTTTCTTATCAGACAATCCCAACAATGCGGTAGGCAGTCCAATACCATGTGCTGTTTAATAAAGGGGCCCACAGGTAGGAGATCAGAGACCAACTTATCATCCATTTTTAGGTTCTTTTGCTATGAACACTGGACTTTGCCCATCAGTCTTTGCCTTCTTAAATAAGCCTAGCAGTCTACTCTGGGCAGAGAAAAGTCTGGAGTTAAATAATACAGCAAGTAAGTTAAAAATTACAAATCATCTTGTAGTGTTCACAAGATCACATTAATGTTTCAACTGAAACCTCCCCCTTTAGTTAGAAGACAGTGAAGCCTGACTTCAGCACAGCTGTGAATATTGCAGCTTAATGAACAGATGTTCTCTGTGTCAGAGAAGGTCATTTAAAGTCTCAAGTTGTACTTTAGTCCCTTCTCCCTTGAAAATTGAAAGAACTAAATATTATCTGGTATCTATACTCACTGCAGATCAGGGCTGGATATACCATAAGGCACTGTAGGCTCGTGCCTAAAGGTGCATGATGATGGAAAGGCGGCTCACTCCCCTCCCTGAGTGTCTTCCTCCCTCATTCCCTATGCAGAGTCCTGGTGAGAGTGTAAATGAGAGGTTACTCACTCTGCTCTCGGCAATCCACTGATGAGATTTTCCCTTCAATCAAGGGCACCACTAGCTACTTAATACTGAGGGTACTTCTGGCTACCTAATGCTAAGGGACACTTGTAGCTTCCCATGACGGGCAAGGGAAGTAAGTGAGAAGTGACAGCTGGTTCAGCAGGGCTTAGTAGGTTCATGGTGGGAGAAGTCTAGAGTGCCAGGACATTCGTGCCTATAGGCTCCAGTGATGTAAATCGGGGCCTGCTGCAGATTGCAGGTTCCTATCCTATCTACATGTTGGGGGGGGGGGGGGGGGGGGGGGGGTGCTGTGTGAACCCCTCCAGGCCTTCTATTTCCCTTGTTTGTGCATGTACATGTGTAATGACATCGTCACTAGACAGAGATGGATGAAGATGAAATGGGGCCCTTGGCAAGGTACTGGTTGTGGCTCCCCCTTATGGTCCTTTTGGTAATCTGAGATGGAGAGAGGTCAGAGAATGGGGCAGGTGGGCCTCTTGCCATCCACTGGGCCCCAGGCAAAATGGAGGAAGGCTGCAACGTGGACCACACATAACCCTAGCCTAGCATTCCATGCTGCACCCCTCCCTCCATTTGAATGGCTAGTCGTTGCTAGTTGTCCTTCCGACAGGATGACTTCATCGCGGTGAAAGGGTCCAGTACAAAATCCTTTGAATGCAAATTATTTGGGAAGCAAACATTAGGTGTTTAGCACCTGTCTCAGCTGTAACGAGCACAGTTGTGTCTTTCAGAGGCAGCTCTATGCAGATAGTCAATCAGGTGCAGGCAGCTTGGTTTTTGTGCGTTGCCATTCCCCTCTACTGTGTACAAAACGTTCTATCTTTCTATTACAGTAGGTCAAAGTAAGTGGCAAACTGCAGTGGTTAGTGTGCCTGCAGAGGGCAGTAGAAAATGTATTCCCCCCCCCTCCCCCCCTCCCCCCCCCCCCCCCCCCCCCCAAGAAAAAAAAAAATCAAGTAGTTGCCTAACATTGGCATGTATGTTAGTGTACAGCATCATGACTTAGGGCCCGTTCTCACTTGGGCGATGAGCAGGTGATTCCCATTGGGGACACGCAGGAACGGCAGAAGGGCATAGACAGCCCTTCTGCCGTTTACATCTACTGCGCTGCGCAGCAGTACGATGCGCTATGATGCGCTTGCGTACTGCTGCCTGCATTTTGCCTGCAAGCGCAGAGCTGATCCCATAATGGATGGGATCAGCAGTGCAGCGGGTTGCAGCGCAGATGGCGTGTCATCGTACACGTTGCGTTCTGATTGCACTGCCATCTGCACTGAGTAGATGTGAACGAGGCCTTAGAGTGCTAGCGCAATGCAAACTTAATGGGAGTGATCTCACTGCCGCGATTACTACCGATCGCGGGCGTTTTGCAATTGCAAAATTGCAAAACGTGTTGCATGTGGAATTTTGCTGCTATTCTGGAGCAATTGCGATACAGTGCTTAAAAAGTGCTGATCGTGATTGCTCGGAAATTGCGAGAGGGTACAGTGATTTTACTGCGCTAATCACGGTAACATCACCTGTGCAAAACGTTTTGCGATTGCTAGTGTGAATGGGCCCTTACTTTTATTTAGGGTCTTGATTTTACATCTGGTCCATCTCCCTGGATTTTTTCCTCTGTGTATTTGGAAATCTGGCCCTTTTTCTTTGCTTCACTGTATCAGGATTCTTGTATATAAATACAGGAGCATAACTAGCAGAATGAATTGCATAGGTGAGTCATAAGACTCTTTTTAGCTTAGCTAACTCACAGTTATCTGTTGTTCTGAACGCAGAGCAGCGTAACATCTGAATGCCGGCCTGTAAGTTGTGAATATAAAATACAATATGATTAACAGATACCATATGTCAATCACGTAAGCACACATCCAGCTTATCTTGTATGACTGCATATATGGGCTGGATTGCATTTTATGTATGTGGTTGGTTGTTCATTATTCATCTGACTGTTTATGGCAATCCTTGTGTCCTCAGTGACACTCAGTGCAACAAAAGAAAACAGCCTTGCAGGATAGGCTGGTTGCGAGAGGAGGAGTAGAAACTTCATTGTACAACAACTTATTACAATGAAAGCTTTTTATGTCTCTCATTATCTTACTGTTTATCCATTTGATTCATGTGTATATACAGTTCCTCTGTAATGCAGATAAGTAGTTCTTTATTTGAATGCAGTTGTCAACCATCGATAAGGCTGTGTTCCCACCAGAGTGGAGAATGGACATTTTTGTCCATTCTCCGCTCATCGCTAAACGGACAGGTTCACACTTGTCACTTTCCCGCAGATCCGTTGCAGTAAGCGGAGCGTACGTCAGTGCAGTCCGCGATAATCCCATGCAGGCGGATGAGTCTGCATCTGCCCCGAGCTACGCGCTCCACCACTCACTCCCTGTACACAGGGAAGAAGCATAGGCATCCCCATTGGGCTCCAAAACACCAATGGCGATCCTCAGAAACAGGGAGAATTCTCATTGGTTCATAGTGGACCAATGAAAATTTTCTCTGTTGCTACGGAGAATTGGCCTAATGCAGCCTATGGAGAGCCCCATGCTCCTGCCGGCCTCCGGACTTAATAAAGAAGGACCGAGTGGTGATGATTGCTTTAAAAGAGTGGATGCTGCAGAGCGGATGCAAACCGTGTCCATTTTGCAAGTGGGAACTTAGGCACGTACATCCAAAAGAAGTGCCGGGAAAAAATGGCGCATGGTGATGCCGGTATCTCAACATTATATAACACTATTTACTTGGGTCTTCTTCCAGCCCCTAAAAGGCTGTTAGGTCCCTTGGTGCGGTTCCACTCTGAGCCAGGTCACCGGTCGCCCTTCTGTAAGATCGCTGTAAGGCCTGGCTCAGAGCTGAACCGCGCAATGGGACCTAACAGACTTCTAGGGGCTGGAAGAAGCCCCAGGTGAGTAAACCCTTTTTTTTTCTTTTTTTTTTTAATTCCCAGATGTATCCCTTAAAATCATAAATAGTCCTGAGACTTATTAACCTCCTTAGCTCGGGGTGGAAAAAACAAGCTAGGAGGGGTTATCCCGAGCTGAACTCGTGGCAGCCGCCAGGAGGTCTATGCAGAGCAATGCGCGCAGCGGGCATTTTACCTCACCTCTCGGAGGATCCCTACGTCGGCCGCCGTTCTTCTTCCTCTCCTCCGAGGCTCTGCTTCTCCCTGGTGAGATCGCTGTCTGTCGTCATGACAGCTCAAATAGCTTTTTTAGCTCAAATATTCCATGCATTTGTTTAGGCCTCATGGTGTTAAGGTTCCCAGTTGTAGTATCCAATTAGATTTGTGCCTACATAGAGTTCTAAATTCTTATTGGTTGGGATGATGAACTTGTTCTATGATTATTGCTTGCAGTAAGCTGAAGTCCTTATTATGTGAGTTGAGGAAATGTTCAGAGATTTCATGTTTGAGCTCTCCATTTTTGACTGATGCCTGTTCATCCTTTTGCAGAATGTCTGTTTAGTGCGGCCCACATAAAATAGATTACACGGACAGGATAATAAATAACATAACTCCACAGGTAACATAGCTTAACCACTTCGGGACCAGCAGCCTCTGCCCCCTTAAGGACCAGAGGCTGCTGGTACGCTAAAACGCTGCATTCCGACGAATCGCCGCAATAATCTGTCACTCCCGTTGGTCACACCGCTCTGTCCCCACCGTAGGCTGCTCTCTCTGCCGTCGCTATGACGGCAGAGTGCTGTGCGCCGGTCAGGAGCCGCTTTCATTGGCTCCTGACCCTGTCACTCAATGTAAGCCAATGGGATTGGCTTACAGTAATGACAGGGCCAGGAGCCAATGAAAACGGCTCCTGCCCGGCTCACAGTGCTCTGCCGTCATAGAAAGCGGCGAGAGCGGCGGAAACGGGCAGGGACGCGCGGTGAATGGGACGTACAGTTTACGTCCGGTCAGAACCGCAGCACCACCCGCCCGACGTAGATTTAAACTGCGTCGGTCCTCAAAAAGTTAAAATGGGTCTTTCTGTAGAGCAGCATAGATATGTGAAGCACCCTGGTTTAGTTGGTGTGTGGGTGTTCATGTATTTTCCATGGTCTGCATGGGTGATGTAGTTGCAAATGGTTTTGCCGTGTCTGAAGGCCTCTCCGGAAGGATTAGCCCTAAAATGGGGTTCTCTTATCGATGTCTGCCTTAAATGATTGACTACCTAAAAAACTGTTAAAGGGGAACTGAAGTAAGAGGTATACGGAGGCTGCCATATGTATTTCCTTTTAATCAATACTAGTTGCCTGGCAGCCCTGCTGGTCTATTTCTCTGCAGTAGTATCTGAATAACACCAGAAACAAGCATGCAGCTAGTCTTGTCAGATCTGACTTTAAAGTCTGAAACACCTGATCTGCTGCATGCTTGTTCAGGGGCTATGGCTAATAGTATTAGAGGCAGAGGATCAGCAGGGCTGCCAGGCAACTGGTATTGCTTAAAAGGAAATAAACATGGCAGCCTCCATATACCTCTCTCTTCAGTTACCCTTTAAGGCGACAATCAAAATAGGAAGTAGTAGATTCATAGTCTCATTATAAACAGAATATTTTATAGGTTAACGGGTACCTCTAAATAAAAAAAATACGCAACACTCATTTGGATTTTATAAAGTTGTATTGAAATATATAAATATATAAAGTGTATATACAGAAATATACATCTCTTCAGTTTTTATCTATCATCTGCTATACACTATCCAAGTTCCTTTTGCAAAATAAATCCATATCAACATAGTAACCCTTGTTCTGTAGGTTTTTTCACCTCCATCTATAATTGTTGTCTTCTAAATTGTACAATGTATGGTGTACAAAAACATAGCTTTATACTTATTAGTAGTATATAGATGAATTTAAATTTATATTCTTGAATAAAGAGCTTAAAGGAACCCTGAGCAGAGGAAGAAAATGAAAATCTGAACTTACCTGGGGCTTCCTCTAGCCCTCCATAGCCCGGGAGGTACCTCGACGCCCTCTGGTTCCCCTCCGTGGTCCTGCTAGCGGCTCCATTAGGTGCGAGACTTTGGCGGCTCTGTTGGGTTTCTGAAAGACTGAACCACTCAAGCACAGGGTGCTTATGGCAACAGGCGCATGATCCAGCTGCAGACGGGCGCGCATACGCAGTTACGCACTTCTGCTCGCTGTCCCTTTAATTAGACAAAGCTGGGTAGTTGTCACAAAGCTTTCATTTGTATTTATATAGCAATACTTACTGATTGGTATATAATAAAAAATGTATAAAAATGACATTAAAATATTATCTAATTAAGACGTAAAATGCTGAAGCTTTAAAGTAATTACTTCATAAGGTTTATAAAGTCACAAAGAAAAAAAGCATACAGTATGTTGGGCGTACGTACAAAAAGGGCGCCCGGACAAAAAGGGCGCGGGGTGTAAACTCTAAATAATAATTAATCATTAATAGAGTTTATAAAAATAGTGTGCTATATTTCGTTTACAAATAATGTTTAAAGAGAACCCGAGGTGGGTTTGAAGAATGTTATCTGCATACAGAGGCTGTATCTGCCTATAAAGCCCAGCCTCTGTTGCTATCCCAAACCCCCCTAAGGTCCCCCTGCACTCTGCAATCCCTCATAAATCACAGCCACGCTGCTGATAAACAGCTTGTCAGAGCTGGCTGTGTTTATCTCTATAGTGTCAGTCTGCTGCTCTCCCCGCCTCCTGTAGAACTCCGGTCCCCGCCTGTATCCCTTCCCTCCCTGCTGATTGGAGGGAAGGGATGGGGGCAGGGACCGGAGCTATGCAGGAGGCAGGGGAGCAGCTGAGACTGACACTACAGATGTAAACACAGCCTCACAGCACGGCTGTGATTTATGGGGGATTGCAGAGTGCAGGAGGACCTTAGGGGGGTTTGGGATAGCAACAAAGGGTGGGCAGTATAGGCAGATCCAGCTTTTACAAAATTATAAATCATTAAATAATGTTTATGAAATCGGAAATTGTGAAAACGTTAATCTTCCCTGTTTCAAAAGTTAAACTTATAATTACGTTTATTAAAAAAACAATAATATATGTTTAATTGTTATAATTGTATATTATTGTGAATAACCTTCATTTATGGTTTGTTCTTATAATAAAATCTGAAAATATTCTTTATAACGATGATATAAATATAACTACGTTCGTAATAAGTGTTGTAAAACATTAGTAATTGTTACTAAAATTTTTGTAAAACTATACCTAAGCCTACTCTTACACAGAACCCTCCCTGTACCTACCCCTAATCCCTAGACCCCCCTGTTGGTGCCTAAACCTAAGACCCCCCTGGTGGTGCCTAACCCTAAGACCCCCCTGGTGGTGCCTAACCCTAACCACCCCCCTGGTGGTGCCTAAACCTAAGACCCCCCTGGTGGTGCCTAAACCTAAGACCCCCCTGTTGGTGCCTAAACCTAAGACCCCCCTGTTGGTGCCTAAACCTAAGACCCCCCTGGTGGTGCCTAAACCTAAGACCCCCCTTTATTATGTGGATAATAATGTTTTACTAATTGTGGATGCAAAAAATATTTTGCAATTTACGTTACGTACTGATCGATTTATTTTGTGAATAATAATGTTTTACAAACAGTAAGGGATAAAACTTTAAATAATGTTTTAATTATTTAAATAAGATAAATATGTTTAGTATTTTCATAAACGTTATTCGGCACGGGTGCATTTTATAAACGTAAATCACCACAAGCTCAGTTATAAATCATTAAACATCTCCGGGCGCCGTTTGTAAACTTTATTTAGCTTCGGTGCCCTTTTTTCCTGCTCGGCGCCCATTAAACGTTATTTATTATGGGAGTGAATGGCGGCGCCCTTTTTGTCCACTAGTTGCCTGCGCCCTTTTTTCCCAGCTCCGTATGTTGGATTCTAGAATCACTGTGGAAGGTCAATCTTTCAACTTGGCCTCAGTCGATCTCAGTAGAGTTTCAGGCTGAATGATAAAGCTAAGCTAGACTGCTAGGCCTTTTATGATAAATGGTTCAAAGAGGGTGGTGTTTTATGGGATTTTTAGTGAAGCGTGACAATTATTAATGAATTCTTGTTTTATACATTCTCTAAATTGTGACATTTCGAATTATCAGATTATTAGGGTTAATTTATACAGGTGCATATATACATATATGATGCTACTTGGCTTATTGTACATAAACAGCCTCCATCTTTCTTAGCCATAATGACATCAATAAACATTTTAATTAGCTCTTGTGACACAGGTAGAGTTCTTTAACATCTATCTAGATCTGATCATCTTAATTGCAATGAAGTAAGCCAGAATGTATCACATATGTCCATAACTTATCTTTAATTCTAGGAAATTGGAATGTTCTTGGGTACATCATTAATTGACAGGGATTTTCTGCACCTTATGTGTGCGGTCACATGGTCTTATTTGGCTTGTGTTCATAGCAAACAGACATTTATTTTAATTCACATTAAAATATAAAAAGCAAACTTATTTAACTTACAGAGGAACTGTAACCAACGATTGAACTTCATCTCAATCAGTAGCTGATACCCCTTTTCCAATGAGAAAACTTGACCTTTTCTTAATTAGATCGTAAGGATGTCTGTATGGCTGATATTGTGATGAAACGCTCCCACAGTGTGACCTCAGCACCTAGGTGCTGACATCACACTGTGGGAGCCTTGTTGCATTGTGGGAAATAATGGCTAATTACAGCGCATATACAGGAAGTAATAAAACGGCCGCCGAAAAGGTTACACAAACAGGATGAACGGGTGGGGGTGGGCAAGATGCCACTCTAGCGCCCATGCCGCTTGTCGCAAACGCGTCACTTGTCGTCATGGGCGGGACAGCACTGGCAATATCACGCGCACTCCCGCATGCGCAGTACGGAGCTGCCTGCCTTCGGAAGCACTTGGGAACACGAGTGCTTCCAAAGTCTTCCAAGAGCTCCGGAATGCAGCAAATTTGAACCAGGAACAGAACTGAAATGTGGGAACCATGGGAAGGCTCTATAGCAGTGCCCCTCAAACTAAGGCCTGCAGGCCGAATGCGGTCTCCTGAGGCTTTTTAACTGGCCCCCAAACAAAAAATGTATAACTTATAGATGTGGCTAACTGCATCTTTAAATATTGGCGTCCCGCATAAAGAAAAGCAGTGCTGGCAGCACCCATCCACATACTGTAGAAGCCAGCAAGCAGTCATTCGCTGGCATCCAATTTCGTATCAGGTGACACTGCTGTCCAATTGGATGGCAGGTTGTCACCTGGGTATGCTTCACTGTCTGGTGCACAAAGACGTTCTTCGGGTGCCGCATGACTGAATAGCTGCTGCTGGGAGTTCTCCTCCAGGCATGATTGGGGGGAATTAATACCTAGATTCAATGTAATGTTTTTCAACATCATTTTATGTATGTTCCGGCCCCCCCAGCAGTCTGAAGTATGTTGACCCGGCCCTTGACTGAAAAAGTTTGGGGACCCCTGCTCTATAGGATCCAAAGCCTTCCCTCTCCATAGGTAAGTATCTGACTTAAAAAAAAAAAAAAGCATTGCAGATTTTCTTTAAAGAGGAACTGTAGTGAAAATAACGGAATTAATAAAATTGCTTATTTTTTTACAATATTTGTAAAATCTTTCCTCGCCCTGATTTACATTCTGAGATTTATCACAGGAGATAGCATCTTTACTGCTGTCAGGTGCGTCACTGAGAGTTCAGCATAGCTAAACAGCCTAGGCTGGGACATCATTCAGAGGGCAGGGCTGCTTACCCATATACAGCTATAAACAGATATAGGATAAGTGTTTCTAATACTGAAACCAGGATATCTAACATAAAAATTGGTATGCGGCCTTTCCTGGATAGCATCATCATTGTTTCAACTCTTCCAAGTACTCTCATTTGGAAGAGCCCTACAGCTTTAGAAGTAGCCAGAGGCGGTTCTAGACTTTTGCTGCCTGAGGCAAACTTGTGAGGATACACCCCCCCCCCCAGTTGCCCCCAGTATTGGTTAGCCTGGTACAGCTGCCCCCTTTATAGGTTTGCCAGGCACTCTCTTCACTTCCTGTTTCTGCCTAGTACTGTCCCCAGACTTCTGCCGCCTGAAAAAGTCGCCTCACTTGGCATCATGGGCAGACTGGGCCTGGAAGTAGCTTTATAATCAAACTGCTACATTTCATCATGTCTTCGGGAATTTCCTTTGATATTGACATAACTTTATTGCAGAATTGTCATGATAAGGTTCAGTATAATATGAGATTTAATGTGAAATTCCACTATTGCTGAGGAAATAGCATTCCATTAAAGAGGACAGAGGAGGTTAGTGTTAGGCATTGGAGCAGAGAGGTTAGTGTTATGCGGGGAGGGGGGGGGGTAGTGTAAGGCACAGGAGAGGGAAGGTTAGTGTAAGGCAGAGGAGAAGAGAAAAGAGGTTGGTGTTAGGCAGAGGAGAGGTTACTGTTAGGCAAAGGAGATAGGGCAGGATCGACCTAGGCAGGTGCCTGGGGCCCTAGTGGGTATCAAAGGGCCCACCAGCCACCTTCTCTGACCTCCCTTCACTTCAGCTTACCAAAAAGACTACAAGGGGGCCTCAAATTTACTACCTTGCCTAGAGCCCCATTATATCTCAATTCATCTCTAAGAGAAGTTAGTGTTAGGCAGAGGACAAGAGAGAAGAGGTTAGTGTTAGGAAGAGGAGAGAGGAGGTTAGTGTTAGGCAGAGGAGAAGAGAGGTTAGTGTTAGGCAGAGGGGATGTTAGTGTTAGGCAGAGGAGAGGGAAAGTTAGTGTTAGGCAGAGGGGGGGTAGGTTAGTGTTAGGAAGAGGATATGTAAGTGTTAGGCAGAGAAAAAGAGAGAAGTTGTTAGTGTTAGGCAGAAGAGGGAAGAGGTTAGTGTTAGGCAAAGGGGAGGTTAGTGTTAGGCAGAGGAGAGGGGATGCTAGTGCTAGGCAGAGGAGAGGGGATGCTAGTGTTAGGCAGAGGAGAGGGAAGGTTAATTTTAGGCAGATGAGAGGGGAGGTTAGTGTTCAGCAGAGGAGAGGGCAGGTTAGTGTTAGGCAGAGGAGAGGGCAGGTTAGTGTTAGGCAGAGGGGATGTTAGTGTTAGGCAGAGGAGGGGTAGTTTAGTGGTAGGAAGAGGAGAGGTACATGTTAGGCAGTGGAGAAGAGAGAAGATGTTAGTGTTAGGCAGAGGAGAGGGGAGGATACTGTTAGGCAGAGGAGAGGGGAGGTTAGTGTTAGGCAGAGGAGAGGGGAGGATACTGTTAGGCAGAGGAGAGGGGAGGTTAGTGTTAGGCAGAGAAGAAAAGAGAAGTCGTCAGTGGTAGGCAGAGGGGAGGTTAGTGTTAGGCAGAGGAGAGGGGAAGTTAGTGTTAGGCAGAAGAGAGGGGAGGTTAGTGTTAGGCAGAGGAGAAGAGGTTAGTGTTAGGCAGAGGAGGGGTAGGTTAGTGTTAGGAAGAGGAAAGGAGAGGTAAGTGTTAGGCAGAGGAGAAGAGAGAAGACATTAGTATTAGGCAGAAGAGAGGGGAGGTTAGTCTTAGGCAGAGGAGAGGAGAGGTTAGTGTTAGGCAGAGGAGAGGGGAGGTTAGTGTTAGGCAGAGGAGGGGTAGCTTAGTGTTAGGAAAAGGAAAAGAGAGGTAAGTGTTAGGCAGAGGAGAAGAGAGAAGACATTAGTATTAGGCAGAGGAAAAGGGAGGTTAGTGTTAGGCAGAGGAGAGAGGAGGTTAGTGTTAGGCAGAGGAGAGGGGAGGTTAGTGTTAAGCAGAGGAGTGGGAGGTTAATGTTAGGCAGAGAAGAGGTTAGTGTTAGGCAGAGGAGAAGAGAGAAGAAGTTAGTGTTAGGCAGAGAAGAGAGAGTTGGTTAGTATGTAGGTTTACAGTAAAACACTTTACTTTGCTAACATAATGCAATTATATTGTAATTGTACGTTCACATTGGCGCGCGTTACCAGGGCAGTGGATTCAGTCAGCATAATGCAAGGCATGCTCTGCGGTATTGGCCAGCATGCTTGTTTACAGTTTCTAGTGAAGCATACTCTTCACTAAGTGTATGCTTCACTGTATGCATTCCATTGCGTTCCTAAAACCGACTTTTCTCCTGCATTGCTTTCCTGTTTTTACAGGGAACCCAAAAAAACCCAGTGTGAACCTAACCTAAAGATGAACTAAAGGGCTAACTCTGAATATCAATTTACAGTACAGAGGTATCTAACTTTTTAAATTTGTTTTTGCTTTAGGTATTCTTTAAATCGTAATGCAGATGTTGAATGACTAAAGGTGGCCATTAAAGGGAACCTCAACTGAGAAGGATATGGATTTTTCCTTTTAACCAATTGCCGACCGCCCCCAGCCGATGGGCGGCGGCAAAGACTGGGCCTAAACGATCGCAATACGCCCATCGGCGGAGGCGGCAGCAGCGTGATTATGCGACGATCGCTTCATTCGTGATGCGATCAGCCGCCGGCGACTGGATCCGCCCCCCTCGCGCTGTGACCCGCCGGCCGTTCGGAAGCGCCGGCGGGTTACTAGCACCCGGATCGCCGCTGACACAATGTATAATAGGCTTTGTAATGTATACAAAGCCTATTATACAGGCTGCCTCCTGCCCTGGTGGTCCCAGTGTCCGAGGGACCACCAGGGCAGGCTGCAGCCACCCTAGTCTGCACCCAAGCACACTGATTCCCCCCCCCCCCCTGCCCCCTGATCACCCACAGCACCCCTCAGACCCCCCCCCCTGCCCACCCCCCAGACCATTGTTAGCACCCAATCACCCCCCTAATCACCCATCAATCACTTTCTGTCAACGCTATTTTTTTTTTTAACCCTAAACTGCCCCCTGCTCCCTCCTGATCACCCCCCACCCCTGTGTACTGGCTACTCCTCACGGTTTAGGGCCCCTAAAATGCCAGGGCAGTATAGGAACCCCACAAGTGACCCCATTTTAGAAAGAAGACACCCCAAGGTATTCTGTTAGGTGTATGATGAATTCATAGAAGATTTTATTTTTTGTCACAAGTTAGCGGAAAATGACACTTTGTGAAAAAACACAATTAAAATCAATATCCGCTAACTTGTGACAAAAAAAAAAAAAAATCTTCTATGAACTCACCATACTCCTAACGGAATACCTTGGGGTGTCTTCTTTCTAAAATGGGGTCATTTTTGGGGTTCCTATACTGCCCTGGCATTTTAGGGGCCCTAAACCGTGAGGAGTAGTCTTGAAACCAAATGTCGCAAAATGACCTGTGAAATCCTAAAGGTACTCATTGGACTGTGGGCCCCTTAGCGCAGTTAGGGTGCAAAAAAGTGCCACACATGTGGTATCGCCGTACTCAGGAGAAGTAGTATAATGTGTTTTGGGGTGTATTTTTACACATACCCATGCTGAGTGGGAGAAATATCTCTGTAAGTAGACAATTGTGTGTAAAAAAAAATAAAAAATTGTCATTTACAGGGATATTTCTCCCACCCAGCATGGGTATGTGTAAAAATACACCCCAAAACACATTATACTACTTTTCCTGAGTACGGCAATACCACATGTGTGGCACTTTTTTGCAGCCTAACTGCGCTAAGGGGCCCAAAGTCCAATGAGCATCTTAAGGCTTTACAGGGGTGCTTACAATTAGGCCCCCCCCAAAAAATGCCAGGACAGTAAACACACCCCACAAATGACCCCATTTTGGAAAGTAAACACTTCAAGGTATTCAGAGAGAAGCATAGTGAGTCCGTGGCAGATTTCATTGTTTTTTGTCGCAAGTAAGAAGAAATGGAAACTTTTTTTTTTTTTTGTCACAAAGTGTCATTTTCCGCTAACTTGTGACAAAAAATAAAATCTTCTATGAACTCACCATGCCTCTCACTGAATACTTTGGGATGTCTTCTTTCCAAAATGGGGTCATTTGGGGGGGTATTTATACTATCCTGGAATTTTAGCACCTCATGAAACATGACAAGTAGTTAGAAAATGCAGAGATGCTTCAAAATGGGAAAATTCACTTTTGGCACCATAGTTTGTAAACGCTATAACTTTTACCCAATCCAATAAATATACACTGAATGTTTTTTTTTTTTTATCAAAGACATGTAGCAAAATAACTTTCGCGCTCAAATGTATAGGAAATTTTACTTTATTTGAAAAATGTCAGCACAGAAAGTTAAAAAAGTCATTTTTTTTTACAAAATTCATGTCTTTTTTGATGAATATAATAAAAAGTAAAACTCGCAGCAGCAATCAAATAGCGCCAAAAGAAAGCTGTATTAGTGACAAGAAAAGGAGTTAAAATTCATTTAGGTGGTAGGTTGTATGACCGAGCAATAAACCGTGAAAGCTGCAGTGGTCTGAATGGAAAAAAAGGCTCTGGTCCTTAAAGAGAATCTGTATTGTTAAAATCGCACAAAAGTAAACATACCACTGCGTTAGGGGACATCTCCTATTACCCTCTGTCACAATTTCGCCGCTTCTCGCCGCATTAAAAGTGGTTAAAAGCAGTTTTAAAAAGTTTGTTTATAAACAAACAAAATGGCCACCAAAACAGGAAGTAGATTGATGTACAGTATGTTCACACATAGAAAATACATCCATACACAAGCAGACTGTATACAGCCATCCTTTTGAATCTCAAGAGATCATTTGTGTGTTTCTTTCCCCCTGCAGCTATCTTCCACTGAAGTGTCAGGCTATTTCTTCCTGCAGAGTGCAGACAGCTGTGCCTGTATGTAATTCCTCAGTATGTGAAAGCCCAGCCAGCTCAGAGGAGGATTTATCCAGCTTGTAAAAGATAATAGAACAGAGAGAAGCTGCACTAATCTAAATATCACACAGGCAGTGTGCAGAGAGGGGCCTGGATCGGGGAGTTCATAGCAGAACCACAACACTGAAGAACTTGGCAGCCTTCCAGACACAGGCCTGACAAGTCTGACAAGAGAGAGATAAGTTGATTTATTACAGAGACTGTGATAGCAGAAAGTGCTGCAGTACGCCAGAACACATTAGAATAGCTTTTGGAACTTGTAGGATGATAAAAAACAGGATGCAATTTTTGTTACGGAGTCTCTTTAAGGGGCGAAAAGACTGTGGTCCTCAAGTGGTTAAACCAGTTGCCTGACTCTCCTGCTGATCCTGCGTCTCTAATACTTTTATCCACTGCCCCTCAACAAGCATGCAGATCAGGTGCTCTGACTGAAGTCAGACTGGATTAGCTCCATGCTTGTTTCAGGTGTGTGATTCAGCCACTACTGCAGCCAAAGAGATCAGCAGGACTGCCAAGCAACTGGTATTGTTTAAAAGGAAACATCCATATCCCTCTCAGGTTAATGTTCCCTGTAACGATATGAGACGCCGTCTCAGATCCATCCCCGCCAATACCACCAGGCGCATGAACACCTTCTTCCTCCAAGCAGTTCTCCTGTTAAACTCACTGAACTCAAAACTCCTACACCCCCCTACCCACCGCCCCCCCACCCGGTCTACATCCCGGGGATACTCTAGCCCCAGGTATCCCTTCCTTTCAGCTGTAAACTCGGACTGAAACATGGACTCCCACAGCAGCAATCACTGTGTCCCCCCCCCCCCCCCCCCAGGACTCTAATTGAGACTGAGATGCTCTAAATGTATGTATGTATGTCCTGCTTGCCTTTGCTATGTTTTGCCATGTGTTGTTATATGTTCCTGATCTACTCTTGCCATGTGAACCACTGATCTACTCTTGCCATGTGAACCACAAGCAATTCCTGATTCTGATTCATCCTACAGGCACACAAATCAATGTGTCCCCGAATCGATTCCATTAATCTGATCAAATTGGATAGCAGATTAACTTTTGTTAACGGTGGCATACATCTAGCGATTTTGGCGGCCGAAAGACCAATAAACAGATCTCTATCTGATTTAATGTGTTGGCCGCCATAAACTGCAGGCCGATTCAGCATAAAATGTTTTGGCAATCGTCTTCGTGACCACGCCTCGTCGCCTGGCGGTACCCCCCCCCCCCCTGCATTAGTACCTTACCTTTCTGCGGCCGGCCAGACTTCTCTTCCTGGTTTGTGCTCCACATGGTAGCTGGCCCAATGCGCTATCTGCTATGTGGAGAAGAACCCAAAAGAGGAGTCTGGCGAGCGGCGGAGAGGTAAGTGTATTAATGCAGGGGCCCTGGGGGTACATTTACACTAGGTGGAACAGCGCCCGGGGGTTTCCGTTGCGTTTGTCATTCACGATTTTGCACGCTGTTATCGCCACGCACCCTGATCGAACATGTTGGCCTGACATCTTGCAGCATGCTCGATCGATACATTGTAGAATTGACGATTGGGCAGGTTTTTTTGCTGCACCAGTTTTCGTCCATTTAGATAATAATTATTGAATTGGATGGTCGATTGGCCACCAAGGGCCTGATTCACAAAGCGGTGCAAACTTTTTCGCGGACTTTTGTGCGCGCAATTTGTCGCGTTTCGCGCGAATCGCGGCAAATTGCGCGCGCAAAAGTCCGTGATTGCGCGAATCGCGGCAAATTGCGCGCGTAAAAGTCCGCGAAAAAGTTTGCACCGCTTTGTGAATCAGGCCCCAAATCTGCAGATGTATGGGTATCTTTAGTGAGCCCGAACCCAAACGATATTAGTATCAAATCTTATTGACCAAAAATTGAACTTTATCCCAATCGGTAGCTGATACCCCCTTTTACATGGGAAATCTATTCCTTTTCACAAACAGACCATCAGGGGGCGCTGTATGACTGATATTGTGGTTAAACTCCTCCCACAAGAAAAGTTCGAACTTTTGGCAATTTCCTGTCTGTGAACTGTCTGTGTCTGTGAACCTTGTTGCATTGTGGAAAATAGCTGTTTCAAACTGCTGTTTCAAACTGCCAAAAACCATGCAGCAGCTACATCACTTGCCAACAGTAAAATGTTCACTGGAGTTCCTCTTTAAGACCACCTCTATTCTTTAAAATAAAACTTTATTCAGATTTTCTTTGTTTATTGCAATTCTTTGTACACATCAGAATCCACTCAGTGTGAAAATGTGCAATGAGGGGGAGGGGATAAGATTTGCTTTTTATGCCACAGTAACGGTACCCTACGGTGAGATTATGACGATTACACATCCAGCGTTCAGAAACTCTCACGCGGCTCTCAAGTCCAACCAGTACCCGAGGATATGGGTGGAAACAGAATATTATAAGCCGAATGCACCTGATCTGTTTCTCCTCTCCTCTGGCTACTTCTAACCCGGGCTCATCTCATAAAATCCATCCCTTCGCAGTTCGCTGTGTTTGACTATGTTGCCAAACTACACCTAGTTTCCAAGTGTGGTGGAATGTGGGTGTGTCCCATGTGAGCAGTATTAGCCGAGGGACAGCACCTGTCACATTAGTAGCTGGGGACCTGTGGGAGAAACACGGAGCTGTCCCTTGTAGTTCTCTGTTCAGGAGGAATGTTACTGGATTGTTCTGGGATTGTGGATTAACTCGCCTGGATTTGCCTCGCTGCTTCTGTTCGGAGGTGAGCAGCCTGCTTCATTACTATTGCTCTGTTATCTCTAGCAGCTTTGCCTGGTGTGTATCTCTCTCTGGATCTGGCATTAGCCTATCACATTCACGGATTTACTTTTCTCAGACTTTTCTGTATACTTTGCCAGCAGTTAGGATTTATTTTAAACTTATTACTTGAGCCCTGTTGTTGATCCCTGGAGGTGGAGTATAGCAGGTAGGTAGGTCATGACTGATATAACCACCAACCACAAGGCACATCTGAAAACCTCTGCTAAAAATAGTTAACTTTTTACATTTTTTTTATATTGACCATCACTGTTACAATCCAAGGAAACGCTGCAGACGCAATAGTAGTTCTCAAGGATGACAAGCAGTTCTCTCCTCTGGCATCATTGAGAGATCTGCCAGGTTTGAGTAGGACATGTATTGGTGGGAAGGCTGGAGAAGGGCATAGTGTGATGCAGCCCCACAGAAAAAAACCTAATCGGTCCCTCAACTTTCCAAAAGTGTCTGAAAGGTGCTCATTAATGCTACAATAGTTTCCTTAGATGGGATCATTGGATCAGAATTGCGGAATCGCAAGTAATCGGGAGAAAATTAGGGTATTTTTTCAGATACTATTGTAAAATCCAACATTCCGATCAACAAAATTCTGTATTCCAATCGATTTAAAGAATCGTTTCACAATGATTTTCTCCACATAGTGCATGGATTTCTGTACAAGTCAATTGTAAATCTGAGGGACATATTGTACAGTGAATGGGCACTTTTAGAGAGTAGGAGATCTGAGCTTTTCTCTTTATAAAATGTCACTAAAGACCCATGGCAGCTGCTAAATTGTATATATTTCTTTGTTTTATACAATTTATTTTCATAATTATATTGCTGCCTGATTTAATCATTGCTGAACCAGGTACTGTAGGGCCACCTTGGCCCGCAGCAGTCACCTGGTCTTAGGTGTCTACAGTTCCACCCTGGTAGAGGAATGAACAATTATCATGAGATACCCCGTGAGGCACAAGCACTGGACGATACACGTTGGACAAGTTTCCCACAGAGCAGTTCAAACAATGCAGACAAGTCTCTAAATAATCAACACGAGCCCCCAAACAGTCCAAGGATCCTGTGGAGAATTTCACTGATGTCTCAGTGGTCTTCTGCTATCTTACATAGTGTGGTGAGGTCAGGTTATTGCATAGTTTGGGAGGATTTGGACAAATGTGACTTTTTAATTGGTCATACAGCAGGCTGATTACTCGTCATGGTCAATATTTTTCCATCCTCCATATATTGATCTGTGAAAAGTGATTGATGTTCCCATTAGCCTTCCTGATTCCAATTTGATCGCAAGAGAAATCAGATGGAAATTGCTTAGGTCTTCCACAAAGAATGGAGCTTTACTGTGCTTGATACTATATAAAACTACTTAACTCGACATTGATTTGACTGAGATTTTCCAGCTAACCCCCACCAAAATACCACCCACCACCAAAATAGTTTGAATATTATTGATTTGTCATCTCTTGGGCAGGACAAGTCAACATTCTACATGGCTAGAATCCTAATGAATATTTACGAGGACACCACCGTGGTATGGATGATCATTGTACTGTACTGTAGTGGCAAACAGAACTATTATATATTATATAGACTACGAAGGTTACTGTTAAGGGCTGGATTAGGGGGAGCTAGGCATCAGGAGGAGGCTAAGAGTAAGGAAGATATTATGGTTATACATCAGAAAGGGACTAAAAGTACAGGGGGAATTTAGGGTTAGGCATCAAAAGGGCTAACAATAAAGGAGAGGTTAGGGTTAGACATCAGGAAGGGTCTAACAATAATGGGGAGGTTAGGGTTAGACATTAGGAAAGGATTAACAGTAATGGGAGGTTAGAGTTAGTGCACATGTACTGTAAGCACTTGCTCAGGTCAGGTCCACACTCTACATGGCCAGGACCCCTATGAAAATGTGTTACATTTTCTAAGGAGGATCTGAATATGTCTGTCTTTAAGTTGATATAACTCTCCCTCCATCTAAGTACTCTTCTGGTGCTTGTAGACATAAAACTCATGATCTAGGTTTAACTGAGGGATGATCTCATCTCTGTGGGCACAGACGGACAGATATTGACAGAGCACTTAATCGGACTAGTTAGAAAATGTTGTTTGATCTTTACTATTTGCTCTATGCTGTCAATATCTGACTGAACTATCCCTCTACTGCTGCACCCTCCCCCACCCCCCTTCCCCATGCCACATAAACACTTGGGTCAGTGTTCATGTTTATGGAACAATGTAACAACAGTAAGATGGTGCAAAGACGATGCCTCTAAGCTGTGTGCCTGGATTGAAGGTAATTACAAATAATAGCCTGGTGTCATACACACACTTTTTCTCAACATTGTTGTAGCACGTACCCCTTTAGTAATGACTGTATTGGCCAAGTGCTCCCTCCAGATGGTGACATCATCTCAAGTACTTCTTGACTCCTGTATATTTGTTAGTAGGGTTTGACACTTGTGTATACACATGCCTTTTAAAACACCTGTGTATGCTTGTAAGTGTGAATACTCAGGTTCCTTTATACATCCTTTTCTTTTTTTTTTTTAATCTCAAGACTTACTATAAATGATTGACTATGAAGGGTTCATATACCCCCTGGGCTCCAGGGCTGTGGAGTCGGTACAAAAATCATCCAACTCCTACTGTTCTGTTTATGAAACCACCAACTCTTACTCCGGGTACCTAAAAATTGCTCAGATTCTGACTCCTCGATTCCGACTACATAGCCCTATCGGGGATATGGAGTCAGTACAAAAATCAAGACCAACAACTCTACTCCAGGTACCCCAAAATTCCTCCGACTCCTTGACTCCACAGCCCTGGGCCCTACAATGTACCCCATGGGGTAATCATGCCATGTCCCGAGAGCCTAGGATCTATACAACACATTATGGATTATTTTCCATCAAACCTTACAGGTCACTGTCAGCCAGTACCACTGGCCAGTGACACTACCTGCATATGACATATCTATGATGATGGCCACGCAGCGAAAGATGTTGATAAGATCAATCAAATGTACCAACAATGTAGTCAGTTTACAGAAGGCAATGCACAGCCATTGGACCTTATGGCAGACATCAGTCGTTAGTCAGTGATTGGAAAGATCTGTACGGTGCAGAATGCCCCCACCTCTCCCTAACAGTAAAGCGTTTTCCATAAACACGATAGACCACAATCGTCAGAAAACAAGAGATCCCCACCGGTTAGCAAAGAGCGAACATCATTGGCGTACATTTGAATTCAGTGAGGGCACAACACCGATCCACCAATCGGATCGTTTGCAGAAGCGCAAAAATGAGGACACGTAAGTGCGAAATTCAGCACGTGTGAGGTATATGTATATGTACATGCTGGTGGCCTGGGTGCAGGGTGAGCCGAATGATGACTTGCCCTGCTTCTGCTCAATTCCCCGGCGATTTAAAATACTATTGCCCCTCCATATCATTGCAACTCGGAGGAAGATGTAATTCGGGGTCCGGCAATCCCAAATTACCCTTACGTGCCCCACGCAGCATAACATTACTGCTATGGGGTTGCCAAAACCACCTGCTACGCGCATGACGTAGTATGGATACAGAGGTGCCAGAAGGATAAAAAGCTCTAAAACGTTTAAAAATTAGGTAGTGGTGGATTTATCTCCTCCGGGCAGACAGAAGATAATGCAGCAAAAATCAATTAACCCTTCGCACCTTCGCATGCAAATGTTCAAAGAAATGCATTCACAGATTCACTCATCCAGGCACCACTGTTATCCCTACAGCTAAGTTAAAAGTCGGGGTCTTAGTTCACAGAAGAATTAATTATTTTGCTTAGTCACCTACACTGCGCAGAAGTACCCAGGTAAATGTAGGTGTCCTAACTCTGGCCCTGTAACATGCATAGTGCAGACATGCAAACATTCATTGTATCAAACCCTATCTAGGGATGGAGTGGTGCCTGGATGAGTGAATCTGTGAATGCATTTGTTTGAACATTTGCATGCAAGAGTGTGAAGGGTTAATTGATTTTTGCCGTCTCCTGGCCACACCCCCTTCAGCACCTCCCTTTCCTTAATAACTTATTTAATGTCTTAACTAGAGGCAATGTGCCTGGATATATATGTTTTTTTTCTTGTTACTGACCCTTGTGGTCAGGGTTTTAATTCAGTGCACTCCCTCCTTCCCCTGTATGTATTTTTTTTGTCAGCTTGCACACAGCTTATGCTGGTGTAAGTGCATGGTGCGCATGGATACATTACGTTAGCTCCCTTATGCAATTGGTATGATGCGCTATCTGTCCCAGGAGAGGACGTCAAGATGTGTGCTCCTAATCCCTAGATAGGTTTGATGCAATGATTGTTTGCATGTCTGCACTATGCATGTTACAGGGCCAGAGTTAGGACACCTACATTTACCTGGGCACTTCTGCGCAATGTAGGCGACTAAGCAAAAGAATGCATTCTTCTGTGAACTAAAACCCCGGCTTTTAACTTACCTGTAGGGATATCAGTGGTGCCTGGATGAGTGAATCTGTGAATGCATTTGTTTGAACATTTGCATGCGAGAGTGCGAAGGGTTAATTGATTTTTGCTCTTTTCTGGCCACACCCCCTTCAACACCTCCCTTTCCTTAACCTGCTGAGCGGTCTGGACGAGCTCAGCTCGTCCAGTACCGCCGGAGCCTGCCGCTCAGGCCCTGCTGGGCCAATTTGGCTCAAATAAAAAGCAACACGCAGCCGGCACTTTGCCAGCCGCGTGTGCTGCCTGATCGCCGCTGCAGTGCGGCGATCCGCCGCATGCAGCGGCGAAAGAGGGTCCCCCCAGCCGCCTGAGCCCAGCGTAGCCGGAACAAAAAGTTCCGGCCAGCGCTAAGGGCTGGATCGGAGGCGGCTGACGTCAGGACGTCGGATGACGTCACTCCGCTCGTCGCCATGGCGACGAGGTAAGCAAAACACGGAAGGCCGCTCATTGCGGCCTTCCGTGTTACTTCTGGCCGCCGGAGGCGATCGCAGCCTCCCTGGCGATCTTAATAGAACGCCAGGCAGGTTAATAACTTATTTAATGTCCTAACTAGAGGCGATGTGCCTAGATAAATGTTTTTTGTTTTTTTTTACAAGATAATGCAGGTCTGGTACTATGGTACTATGCATGGTACTACGCGTTTGGAGTTTGGCATATACCAGACCTGTTTTTGTATATGCTCCATCTTATTACCTGAGGAAGCGGGTCACTCCCACGAAACACGTTGTATTTTACTGGAGTATGTAAATAAAATGTTTTGCTGAAAATGGATCTGCATTTTCTTGTGTCTGTCGTAGGAGATAAGTCCACTACTACCTCCTCATTTTTAAACGTTTTAGATCTTTTTATCCTTCTGGCGCCTCTGTATCCATACTACGTTATACATATTCTCCCTTGGTGGAGAGGTGTTGTCCCGTTTTTTCCTTGATCTACAGAGAGCGACTTCTTAATCCTGAGTGGGGACAGGTCTAATCTCCCTACCTGCCTTTACAGTGGTTGCCTATGCGGTAACCCTGACTTGTGAGTGTACTGCACATACTCTTTCCACACACCTTCATTTACCAGTGCATATTACACTATATTGGGCTCTCCGTGTCCCTCCTTTTGTTTCTTTTGCTTCGCACGTGAGTACTTTGAATGGATCAATCTGAACTGCTTCGCCAGGACAGATCGGCCTACATAGACGATAATCGCTGTCATTTACTGTCGTTGGGCAATTCTTTTTCCAAGCATTATCAGCTGACCCATCATTCGTTTCCGACGACCGTGATCTACTGTATGTACAGAGCTTAGCTTTATATCCGCCTACAAAACATATACACCTATTATCACATGCCTGTGGCTATCTTTGTACACGGCAACATTCATGACTGAGCGTAAAAGCCAGTCAAAGCTGCTTGTTTCACGGTTTTGCACAGTAAAGATTGTGATGCTGATAAAGCCGTGGTGTGGTACTGAGCGTGCGTTAGGCAGAGAGTGACAATGTCATTAGCTCTGATTTGTCTTTATGGCTGTTTGTGAAAGAGCAGCAGTGATTCAATGTGTCACAGCGGTCATTGCATACGCCTCGTCCCACGTCCAATGCCTTTAATCATGCAGGATTGGCTTTACTGTGCTTTGGGGCAATTACCAGCTGAATCATAAAGGACACACAGCGGACCTTCTATTTATAAATGGTGAGAAGTGATTGGCAAATCGTTCAATGTGTGGCTTTGATTGTATAGTAATGCTGAGCTGTGTGTCTATCTATATGTGTGTTTTAGTCAGTGAGGGTTGCTGCTATTATCTGTGTAGTTTATTTTTACTTTCACAAAGCAACTGTGTGATTTGTGTGATTAGCTCTGAGCTTTGCATCAAAGGCTCTGTAAACACTTTATATGGCCTCTCTGGTGAAGTGGAGTAACTGGTAGCATTATGGAGATTTCTGTTCAGCTCAGCTGTAGTTCTAGCCAAAGTATCTGAAGTTTTTATTGCTGTCTATGTCCAGGTAGGGGGGGGGGATTTCATCCTCTTCTAGTAGCTGTTACTGCCACAGGTAGGGCCAGGGTCGAGGCAGAGGCGAGAGAGGCTCCAGCCTCAGGGCGCAGTGTAGGAGGGGGCGCACAACTCATTCAGCTATCATTTCCCTATTGTGTTTGAAGCAGAGAGAAATAAGAAAAGGGGATACATGGCAGTGATTGCAAGCCAGATAACTAGAGATTAAGGTGTTGGGGGCCCTGGAGTGCCTCTTAGTCTAATTTATTTATTATTTATTTATTTATTGTATTTATAAAGCGCCAACATATTACGCAGCGCTGAACATTAATTTAGGTTACAGACAATATTTAGGGGTGACATACAGCAATATGACAATACAGGAATACAAGAAAACCAGATCACACAGCACAGTATTAGTACAAAGTAATGCTTAGTCAGTCACTGGATGAAGCATGGAGATTAGGCAAGTTATGTTCACTCAGATGCATAGCATGGGTTTACAGTAATGGAGGTGCATGATCAGGTAGGACACAAAAGGAGGAGGACCCTGCCCAAAGGCTTACAATCTAGAGGGAGAGGTAAGGACACGAATAGTAGGGGACCAGAGTTCAGCTGTAGGTTTAGAGCACTTGTGAGGGGTAGTAGGCCAGAGTGAAAAGGTGAGTTTTGAGGGCTTTCTTGAAGATGTTGAAGGAGGGGGCTGCCCTAATGGGTGGAGGTAGGGAGTTCCATAGTGTTGGAGCAGCTCTTGAGAAGTCCTGGAGGCGTGCATGGGACTGGGTGATGCAAGGGGCGGTTAGGCGAAGTTCATTGGAAGAGCGGAGTGAGCGGCTAGGTGTGTACCTCTGAGTAAGATCGGAAATGTAGGTTGGACAGGTTTTGTGGACAGATTTGTAGGTCAGACAAGACAAGACAAGACAAATAACATTTATATTGCGCTTTTCTCCTTGCGGACTCAAAGCGCCAACACAGTATCTTGAATCTGATTCTGGACTGGATAGGAAGCCAGTGGAGGGATTCTAGGAGGGGATCTGCCGTGGTGGAGCGATGGGAGCAGTGGATAATTCTGGCTGCCGCATTCATGATGGACTGCAGTGGGGCTGTTCGGGTCATAGGGAGACCAGACAGCAGGGCATTGCAGTAGTCAAGGCGGGAAATTATGAGGGCATGGATGAGGAGTTTGGTGGTGGCAGAGGTCAGGAAAGGGCGAATCTTACAGATGTTACGAAGGTGGAAGTTGCAGGACTTTGTTAGTCTAATAGCAATCAGTGTGTGATGGTTGGGGTGGGAGGGATGGAGGGACGCACGTTGGTGTCTCAACCTTGGGTGCTGGAGGACCTCTTCCCGGCTCTGGGTAGGGCTGCTATGTAGCTCAAACTTTTTACTATTGTCACTAAGATGGCATTTAATGATGCAGTCTTGATTGTCCTATTCTACCACTTCTATGTGATGTGAGGGACTACGGTACCTAAAATATCCAATCAAAGTATATTCACTCAGTTTCGTAAGATTGTACAATCAAGATTGTATCCTTAATGGGCATGTAAAAGGACACCTGAAGTAGAAGTATGGAGGGTGCTATATTTATTCCCTATTAGGCCGATTACGCACACCTAATATGCAAGCACCACATTGCACCACAGAAATCAGCCATCATATGCCCCTGCCATGCCCGTTTCTAGCCCCGTGCGGGGCGTGCCACCGCCCGGGGCGCTGTTGGGAGGGGGGCGCTGTAATGGAGGGGGGAAGCACCGTAGCCGCGGGGAGGGCAACCCGACCTAACCCGACCTCTCCCGGGCCGCCCTCCGAGCTCCCCCCTCAGATGTATAGTGAGCAGCAGCCAGGGAGGGAGCGCTGTATACAACATACCTCCCTGGCTCCAAGCGCTGCTCTCTCGCCGCCGGTCTTCTTCTCTCTGCATACACGCTTATACACACGCTGCTTCCTGTTTAGCCGGAAGCAGCGTATGTATACGCGTGTAGGCAGATGGGAGAAGACCGGCGACGAGAGAGCAGCGCTTGGAGCCAGGGAGGTATGTTGTATACAGCGCTCCCTCCCTGGCTGCTGCTGCTCACTATACATCTGAGGGGGGAGGTCGGAGGGCGGCCCGGGAGAGGGAGGGAGAGGGAGGGCTGCCCTCCCTCCGGCTCCCCCCTCCATTATGGGGGACAGCTACCTATCTAACCTATCCTGGGGGGCACCTACCTAATCTAACCTACGCTGGGGGGCAGCTACCTATCTAACCTATCCTGGGGGGCACCTACCTAATCTAACCTAGGCTGGGGGGCAGCTACCTATCTAACCTATCCTGGGGGGCACCTACCTAATCTAACCTACGCTGGGGGGCAGCTACCTATCTAACCTATCCTGGGGGGCACCTACCTAATCTAATCTACGCTGGGGGGCACCTACCTAATCTAACCTACACTGGGGGGCAGCTACCTATCTAACCTATCCTGGGGGGCACCTACCTAATCTAACTTACGCTGGGGGGCAGCTACCTATCTAACCTATCCTGGGGGGCACCTACCTAATCTAACCTACGCTGGGGGGCAGCTACCTAATCTAACCTATACTGGGGGGCACTTACCTAATCTAACCTACACTGGGGGGCAACTACCTATCTAACCTATACTGGGGGGCACTTACCTAATCTAACCTACACTGGGGGGCAGCTACCTATCTAACCTATACTGGGGGGCACCTACCTAATCTAACCTATGCTGGGGGGCAGCTACCTATCTAACCTATACTGGGGGGCACCTGTCTAATCTAGCCTATACTGGAAGGGGGGGCAGCTACCTAATCTAACCTATACTGGGGGGCACCTACCTATCTAACGTATACTGAGGGGAACCTACCTATCTAACCTATACTGGGGGGCAGCTACCTATCTAACCTATACTGGGGGGGCAGCTACTTATCTAACCTATACTGGGGGCACTTATCTAACCTGTATTGGGGGCACCTACCTACCTAGCTAGCCTGCCTATACAGGTGACAACTATACTGGCTACCTATATTGGAGACACCTACCTAAATGACCTATACTGGGGGCACCTACCTATCTAACCTATGCTGGGGGCAACTATTCTGGCTACCTATATTAGAGGTACCCACCTAGCTAACCTGTACTGGGGCACCTACCTATCTAACTTATACCGGGGGCGCCTGCCTATCTAACCTATACTGGGGGCAACTATACTGGCTACCTATACTGGAGGCACCTACCTGGCTAACCTATAGCGGGGGCAACTATACTGGCTCACCTATGCCTGGCTACCTATACTGGGGTACCTATTCTTGGCTACCTATACTGGGGGGACCTATACTAAGTGAAACTAGACCTGGCTAACCTATACTGCGGGCACCCATACCTTGCTCCGGGGGGGGGACGCAATTTTTGCACCCTCGCCCTGGGTGCATTTTAGCCTAGAAACTGCACTGGCCCCTGCGACAGGGTCAAATGCATAGTACCGCCCCCGGCTAGTGACATACTCCCTACTAGGCAGGAAGTACGTCACTGGGATTCCCGTTGTTCCGCGCATGCGCATCTTACCGTGCTCCTGTCGTACTCACTTACTGTATCGCCCATAGACTTGCATTTCTGCATAATCCATTTGATAGGTGCGAATCATGCGGTAATGTGCTGCAGCCTTTGCGTTGGGAATTACGGGGTACCGCGTCGTATCAGGTGACATGTGCAAGTCTCCATAGACTTGAATGGCTCTTGTGGCGGGGAAGAGAAAGGCAGTGTGACGCAGTGTGCATACGATCAAGGGCCCATTCACACTTGGGAGTCGCAAATGGTAGTGCTTATCGCTACCGGTTTGTGCGAGTGATTTTACCGCGATTAGCGCAGTAAAATCATTGTACACTCTTGCGATTCAGAGCGATCACTATCATCGCTTTTATAAGCAATGGTTCAGATAACACGTTTTGCGATTGCTGTTAATCGCGAAGCGCCCACAATCGGAGGCAATCGCGGCAGTGAGATCACTGAGCGCAGCCGCAATCACCATATATGGCAATATCGTCACATATTTTCAAAGGGTCACAGCGCAAGCACAGACGGGCATAAGAAGATTGGGGTTAAGTATTTCATTGTTGAGAACAAAGCTCCTACCGGTATTGGGGCACCGTTCTGGTGATCGCTACCAAAGTTGGGGTTTCCTTTTGGGAGAATTCTTCTTGGATTCCTAACCAGAAGTGCTGAAGTCTCCCCGGGTGGGACACACACCAACATTACAAACCCAACATAGATGTCACCCCTAAACTCTATCAAATACGTTGCCTTCAATTCCATTTTAATAAAAGGGAAGAATAGAAGGATCAAATTATTTTCTGGTATAGATCATTTTCTATGTATGGAAAGAATCTTCCATATGCTAATCTCTCTGAAGGGAATTGTAGCCAGCTTACAATGCAGAGCAGGTAAATGTGCGCCATCTCCCTGACATCAGTTCATTCCTACTTGCAGCAGTCAGTATTAAGCCCCATTTACACTATACGATTCTTTGTGCGATTCGCTTCCAATTCTATTTACGATCCGATTAAATCCGACACGTCCGATCGTGATTCGATTCGATTCAATTCGAATTGAATCAAATAGAATCCTGATCGGACATGTTGAATTTAATTGGATCGTAAATAGAATCGTAACCGATTTAATACTAAAGAGGAACTCCAGTGAAAATAATGTAATAAAAAAGTGCTTCATTTTTACAATAATTATGTATAAATGATTTAGTCAGTGTTTGCCCATTGTAAAATCTTTCCTCTCCCTGATTTACATTCTGACATTTACCACATGGTGACATTTTTACTGCTGGCAGCTGATGTGGAAGGAGATGCTACTTGCTTTTTTGGCAGTTGGACCCAGCTGTAAACAGCTGTTATTTCCCCCAATGCAATGAGGTTCACAGACAGGAAACTGTCAGGACCATGGTCCTGACATCACACTGTGGGAGGGGTTTTACCACAATATCGGCCATACAGAGCCCCCTGATGATCTGTTTGTAAAAAGGGGGTATCAGCTACAGAATAAGATGAAGTTCAATTCTTGGTGACGGAGATGCTGCCATCCCCAGCTCTGTACTGCTCGATGCGGTGCAAAGCTATGCAGCCGTTATCGCATGTCCCCTCCACGTGTTTCTGCCCTCTACATCACAAATAGCATAACTGTTCTTGGTCAATATTTGAGCGATAATAAAATATCAAGCTAATGGAACTCATTTTTTTTATTGATTTCCCCTAACTTTTGTTCTATTGAAAATAATGACTAATGTATGGGTACCTTTAATGTGTTAGTAAACCTTTACTTAAATGTGTTTAAAATGGGGCAGTTATCAATAAGGCAATAATCTTTGTTTTACCTCCATTCTATAATATTGGTATGTCATAATGTCACCGGCAGTATGTGTTGTACAACCTGTTACTGATAGTGAACTAGCTACAGTGTGTTCTGATTTCTGGTTGAAAAGTTTTAAAAGCCATCTTCCCCATTGCTTGTAAACTCTTTCTTTCTGTACTGTTTGTCTTCCCTGTTATCAACACTCCAGCACACCCTGATTAAGATGTGGGGACAAATGATGTTATTTCTTAATCTGAACACTGTGAGTAACATTTTAGCACTTTGCCAGTAATTTACAACTATGTTAAAACCAGCAGTGCGATCGTACTCTATACTCTAGAGCATGGCGCTTAGAGGAAACCAGCTTCAGTAATAAAACCCATCAAATAATACCCATCAAAGTAATGTTTATTATATGTCTGTGTGGATCAAGATATATTGGAAGACTTTATGTGCTTGACCTTTGCAGGGGACTCATTTTGATTTAGCTGTTGAGCGCTGTACTTGCGTATTTAAACAGGTTATGATTTTAGGGCAGGGGTCTCAAACTCAATTTACCTGGGGGCCGCAGGAGGCAAAGTCAGGATGAGGCTGGGCCGCATAAGGAATTTCACAATCGCGGCGCATCACCACCTCTGCCCGCCCCTCTCACTCTTTCTTCACAGGGAGGGGCGGGGAGAGGCGGCGATTGACGTCAGGAGGGGCAGAGCTGAAGCTGAAAGCTCTGCCCCTTCCAGGAAATGCCGGCGGATTGCCCCCCAGGCGATTTGGGGGCTCTGCAGCCCTCGTTTAGCGGCGGGGATGCGGCGGTTTACTTGGGAGTACTGAAGCGAACTATAAGGAAGCTTTTGCCGGCGAGGGCCACAAAATATTGTATCGAGGGCCGCGAGTTTGAGACCCCTGTTTTAGGGCAACCCTGCCTATTGGTGTAGCGACCCAGCAATTTTGTGTGGTTCAAGCCACACACGGAACTGACTAAGGTCTGAAGCCTTCACTGCGAAGTGTTAGCTAGAGCAGACAGGGAGCAAGTGTCAGAACAGCGCTCAAGAAGCCCGGGTAAGCAGGAGAACACGCCCCCAAGCCGTTTGGCCAGTCCTGAACCGGAGGTGGAGCCATGCGTGTCAGCTGACAGCTGGTCACCTGGCACACTTCCTTAGAGCATAAGAGGAGCGATGCTGACAGCACATGCGTCCGCCCTCATTTACAGTCTGAGTATCATGCGGCCGGATCCCCGCAGGAACGTCGCTGACACCATCCCTGCCACTGCGGCCAGCCACACCGGAAATCCCAGATGCGGTGGCAGCAGCAACTGACCTGGTAAGAGCAGGATTACTGACAGTGCATGTGTAGAATGTGTAGAACCCACAGTACCACAATTGAGGAGGTGTGTGGCCACGCATGCATGACTTAGCACTACTTTTGAAGGGGGAGTGGATCAGAACCACAACAAAGGACCTGATAGACTGTGGGGGTCTGGAAGAAGCCCCAGGTAAGTTAATCAGAACTTCTTTTCCTCGCCTTTAGCCCTCTCTTGCCTGCTAAATCCTCACCATCTACTTCCTGTCATCCACGAACCCAACTCCTCATGTAGATACATGGTTTACTATTGTGATGCTGGGACATGTAGTCTGGCTTCTATTGTTCCTACTCTGAGGGTTGCATAGTCACCCCGAATTGAAACACCTGCAATCTGAATCCAGACCGAAGGAAAAGTAGGCTGTACTGCACTGTACATTTGGCCTATGAATATGATTCTGTACACCACTTTGCTGCTGTACACTGTTTATTATCTCTTTATCCATTGCTATTATAGTTAGCCATGTTTAATTTTCGGTTTTGTGGGCCTTTAAAAACGTATAAACTCTTCACATAGTATCTCAGATGTGATATGTCTAGACAGAATCTGAGATGTCTGCGGAGTACTTCTGTTTGGGTGTGCCTGCCCTTATTCACTTCAAAGCAATTTTCTTCTGTTTCTCGCTCATCAACTGTGGACATGGCATGCTGGGATTTCCACATGAGCTGATTTATTCTGGCCCTGAGGTCCACGACCTCTGGCATCTTCCAATTGTCTCACTACAGATTCCAGACACAATATAAGCTGCACCTACTGTACATTATGTTCTAGTGGATACACGTATATATACAACAGAGTTATTTCTTAAAGTGGACCTGAACTCTTGAACAGGACAGAAGAAAATATAGAGAAATCCAGAGCAAACCCAGTCTACGCAAGAGAAGTGCGCTTTCTACATATCTACAGGCAGCTACAGGAGCGATACGTAGAGGGCGCACTTCTCATGCGCAGACTGGCCGCGACTGGCAGAAGTTACGGGACCCGGTACTGGCGATTCAGAAGGCTGAGGACGGCAGCGTGGGAGCGATCTGTGCGCATGTGGCTGGAGGAAGCCCCAGTTATGTATAAAACTTTTTTATTATTTTTAGTCTCTGGTTTCCTTTAAAAAATGAGGGCTGTAAATCACAGTTTCCCTGATGAACAGCAGAGGTTGTAACGCTCTGGAGTATATTCATGAAGAAGTGGTAAAAGTTGTGCCCAACAATCTTACCGCTACTTTCTCAAGTAGTGTGGCATGCTTTGCGCCAATAAAGGAACTCACATTATTTAAATAATGTTCTTGGCACTGCAGTAGAAGAACAATCAAAGTTGGTGTTGATGATGATCCAACATGGGGGATCCTTAAAGCGGACCTGAACTCAGAACTTCCTCTCTGCTCTAAAAGATAAGCAACAGCATAATGACCTTTAAAGAAAAACAATTATTTGTTACAGCTGATACACACCCTACAATAACTCTGCAGTGTGCCTACTTCCTTCTTTCATGGAAGCAGACATAGGGTTAACATCCTTTGTTTGCAAATTAGCTGCTCTGCTGAGGCAGCCAGCTGACACAGCTGAGAGATCAAATTACAGTTGTGATTAGTCACAGATGAGGGGAAAGTAGACAGGCTAAACTCTCTTAATACATACAGGGTGTATTTCTCGCGTACGTTAAAAAGGGGCGATGGGAAAAAAGGGCGCCGGGTTTTTAACGATAAACATGGATTACGTTTAAAAATGTATTTCGTTTAAAAGTAATGGTTTTAAACGTTATAAATCATTAAATAATGTGTATTAAATCGGCAATTGTAAAAACGTTAATCTTTCGTTTAAATAATGAAACGCATAATAACGTTTAAAAAAAAAATTACTAAGTAACCCTCCCTGTACCTACCCCTAACCCCTAGACCCCCCCTGTTGATGCCTAAACCTAAGACCCCCCCTGTTGGTGCCTAAGTAACCCTCCCTGTACCTACCCCTAACCCCTAGACCCCCCTGTTAGTGCCTAAACTTAAGACCCCCCTGTTGGTGCCTAAACCTAAGACCCCCCTGTTGGTGCCTAAACCTAAGACCCCCCTGTTGGTGCCTAAACCTAAGACCCCCCTGTTGGTGCCTAAACCTAAGACCCCCCTGTTAGTGCCTAAACCTAAGACCCCCCTGTTGGTGCCTAAACCTAAGACCCCCTGTTGGTGCCTAAACCTAAGACCCCCCTGTTGGTGCCTAAACCTAAGACCCCCCTGTTGGTGCCTAAACCTAAGACCCCCCTGTAATTGTTTTCGTTTAAAAATAATGTATAAAAAAAAGTAATGTTTTTCGTTTAAAAATAATGTTTGGGAAAAATATTGTACTGGTTTTCGTTTAAAAATAATATTTAAACATGTATAAATCATTAAATAATGTGTAATCATGAGAAACAGTAATAAAACATTAAGTCTCCGGGCGCCGCTTTTAAAACGTTAGTTTTCTCCGGCGCCCTTTTTTCCTACCGGGCGCCCATTAAACGATATTTATTATAGAAGTGAATGGCGGCGCCCGATTTGTCCACTAGCCTCAGGCGCCCGAATTTACTGTTTCCGTATTTCTCTGTCTTTTCTTTCTGTCCTAAACAAGGGTTCAGGTCCACTTTTTAAAGATGCGTCAGTTGGTTTGGTGGGGGAGGGACTTATGTAGCTTATAATTTACCAGCTAGAAGGTTAAATCAGATGTATTAAACTAATACATGCGCGGGTGAGAATATAGCTGAAATAACAGAGCACACCCAGCTGATTAACTAACTATTACATGCACATAACTGATCTCTCAATGCATTATTTATTTATCCAGTCTGTTTTAAGGAAGGACTAAGAATAGGGAGGAATGTGTGCAAATGCTAATGCTGCCTTCAGATTCAGCCCATCACTCTTATTAATGTTTATTTTTGGGAATGACGCATTGTGCCGCCAAACAATAGATGGAAGCTCCCGGAGCTAAGTTTAATTATTATAATGAGCATGAAGGGAGTTAACTATTTCTTACAATTGCAAAGAAACTTAAGCGGTGTGCTTCTTTGCAAGTCAAATATGCTGCAATGCTATTTTTAAAGTAATTATGTATTAAAAAAAATAGTAATATTTTCTCAAGTCAGTGGCAGGATCAGTAGGCCCATGTCATTCATAACCAGTTTCCTCCCACATCCCTCAACACACAGAAGCCTTATATAATTCACCTTTTCTCCTGAGTCTTCTGTGTGATATGTTCACACCTAATCAATGAAATGCCTTTTAAATAGAATCAATATCAACAGCCTCTTGGGGATACTTACCTCGGGAGATCCTCAGGGGCTCCCAGAACTCCATCCCCTCTTCTGAGGAGGAAGGCAGAAGCCTCTTTAAGATCCAGAGGCTCCCTTGTCCTTCTCAGTAGAGGGGATCCAGTGTTGGAACCCTCTGAGGATTACCTTGTCAGACGCTTGTCGGCTGCGTGCAGTAGGGACTCTCCGGTCGGGCTGCGGAAGAAAATGGCTGAGCCCCATCAGGTCCGCTCTACTGCACAGACGTGCGCCGTATATATAGAGCGCAGTAGAGCGGACCACTGCGCACATGTGCAGTAGCGCTGGAGAGCCACTATTGCGCATGTGCACAGCGGCAGTTGTAGATATTATTGCAGCCCTGTGTTTGGGGTAGCCAACGCTGGATCCAGATGGCTGAGCAGGACGGGGAAGCTTCTTTAGGATCTAGAAGCTTCCCTCTCCTGAGGTAAGTACCCCCCAGGGGCTCTCTTTTTTTTTATCACAGATTCTCTTTAAGCCACCAGCAAGCAAGAAAATGTTCAGAATATATATTACTCAATTTTGCAGGCAGTTCAACCTTCCTATCTGATAATTTCATTGAATCGAAGGTGAATCAGTGCCACTACATGGCCGCCCGATCGATCTGCCGGTCGATTTATTGCTAAAATCAGTTGAAAGGATCAATTGGGAATGCTGGTAAATCTCTGTCACTTGGTTGGGTGCACGGTAGTAACGGCATTCGATTACCCAATGACCGATGGACCCAACAAACCCCTGGCCGTTGTCCCAAGTGTACATGTGTCACCTTGTGCCCATATTTAAGGCTCACCTGTCATGCCACAAATCCTGGCCTCCTCCGGTGCCTGGCGTCATAGCAAGCACCTGTACCACGTGACATGGCCTTCAGCTATGTACCGTACATACTTTTAATTTCTATCGTCCTCTTGGATCAGGACTCTAACCCCCGAATGGCAGTCCAGGGCCGAGTTCTCTTCAGATGACTCTAGCCTGCAGCTTAGTGTCACATTCTGTTACTATGGATAGGGGCCCGAGGAATGATGTACAGTACACATGACGTAGAGGGAGGGGTAAGGAGATAGAATAATAGTGTCAGTCTTGCAAAGGCATCAGAGAGGGTTGGAGGCTAATGTACATTCTCTAGACCAGGCTTTCTCAACCAGGGTTCCCTGGAACCCCAGGGTTCCTTGAGGACTCTGCAGGGGTTCCTTGGCATTTTACCCCATCGTGAGGGAAGTATAATAGAGCACACTATAATAGGTGGTACTGTAACAAGAAGCACTAAATTGAGTGGTCAGGAGACAGTATAATGAGTGGCAGTGTAATAGGGGGTAGTGAAATTAGCAGCCTAACCTATTTAACCACTCACCCCCCCCCCCCCCCCTCCCAGTGCTAAATTTCTCCTTTCGGAGAAAGGCGCACTTGTTTGTTTACTGGCTGGGAGTGGGCGGGGAACTCTCACGCACACTCCAGCCAGCCCGCACAGCAGGTGACTAATTGGATGTTAGGAACAAGCGTTCCTAAATCCAATTAGCCTCGCCGATTGTGAGTAGAATGAAGACGGCTTCAAACAGAAGCCGTCTTCATTCAAAACAATGTAAGGTAAACAAACGTGCAGTGCGCGATCGCGCGCCCCCGCGACCCGCACGCGCGCACACACCCCGGCTCTGCAGTACAATGATTGGTTATGGGGACTCTCCAGTCCCCAATAACCAATCATAGTACATCAATACTGGAATGGAAGCAGCGCTGAAAGGTAAAAATCGCGCTGATGTTTCAGGGGTAAAACCTCTCAGTTGTGAAATGGTTAACCACCCTGGCGTTCTGATTAAATCGCCAGGGTGGCTGCGGGAGGGTTTTTTTAAAATTAAAAAAAAAACTATTTCATGCAGCCAACTGAAAGTTGGCTGCATGAAAGCCCACTAGAGGGCGCTCCGGAGGCGTTCTTCCGATCGCCTCCGGCGCCCAGAATAAACAAGGAAGGCCGCAATGAGCGGCCTTCCTTGTTTTGCTTACATCGTCGCCATAGCGACGAGCGGAGTGACGTCATCGACGTCAGCCGACGTCCTGACGTCAACCGCCTCCGATCCAGCCCTTAGCGCTGGTCGGAACTTTTTGTTCCGGCTACGCTGGGCTCAGGCGGCTGGGGGGACCCTCTTTCGCCGCTGCTCGCGGCGGATCGCCGCAGAGCGGCGGCGATCAGGCAGCACACGCGGCTGGCAAAGTGCCGGCTGCGTGTGCTGCTTTTTATTTGACGAAGATCGGCCCAGCAGGGCCTGAGCGGCAGCCTCTGGCGGTGTTGGACGAGCTGAGCTCGTCCAGACCGCTCAGCAGGTTAAAGACCATGCCTCCTGAAAAATAAATGTAGGGTTCCTCGAGACCAAACAATTGTTTGCAGGGGTTCCTTGACATCCAAAAGTTATTTACAGGGTTCCTCCAAGGTAAAAAGGTTGAGAAAGGCTGCTCTAGACTTTCAGCAGAGGAGGCCCCAAATGACTGCCCTGGCCAAGAACTAATGGTGCGTACACACATCCAATTTTGATTGGCCAATTATTGGATGTGTGTATGTACCCTTAGCTGTGTACAAGGCTTTAGTCTTGCACCAGGCACCTCTAAATGACATCTTCTGCAGAGCTGACACAATCATGTCACTGACCCCCATCAGATGGTGTGTGTCCCCGGGTGGTGAACTGCCCCCACTCCCACTACCTGCCCAGTGGCACCAATTCACTGGCTACAGCCCGCAACTCACCTCTCCAGCCTGCGGAGTTTGTGGGTTCCAGAAGGCAGAGCAGGGCTGCAGGAAAATGGCGTCCGAAGCCATGCACACTATTTGTGTCTCCAGTGCAGGGAATTGGGCGCCATTTTCCTGTAGCCATGCTCTACCTTTCAGCGCGGGAGTTTTGCAGTCGGACTTGCTGCACTGAAGATCATTGGGGGAGCTGCACGCCGGAGGCCTGGAGAGGAGTCTTCTGCCAGGTGAGTAAATGTTTTTTGTTACAGGTGCACCAGGGCAAATATTAAAGGGCACTAATGGGAGGAAGGGGGGGGGGGGGTATTTTACGTGATACTTGTATTTTCTGCTGAAAGCTGCCCATATTACAATTATTTTCTGGTGAAACACTGCTGCATTACGATTATTTTCTGATGAAGCGCTGCCGCATTACGATTATTTTCTAGTGAAACTGCCACATTACGCTTCTTTTCTGGTGAAATGCATCTAAAATGCCTGTATTTTCTGGTGAAACGCTGCCGCATTATGGTTATTTTCTAGTGAAACACTGCTGCAATACTAATATTTTCTGGTGAAACGGTACCGCATTACAATTATTTTCTGGTGAAACGCTGCCGCATTACTATTATTTTCTGGTGAAACGCCACTACATTACGGTTACTTTCTGGTCAAATGCTTCTGCGATATGTGTATTTTCTGGTGAAACACTGCCATATATTTTCTGGTGAAACACTGCCATATTATGATTAATTTCTGGTGAAATGCTGCCGTATTATGATTATTTTCTGGTGAAACACTGCCATATTATGATTATTTTCTGGTGAAACGCTGCTGCACTACGATTATTTTCTGGTGAAATGCTGCGGCATTGCAATTATTTTCTGGGGAAACACTGCCACATTGCGATTATTTTCTTTAGGGGTCAACAGTTGAAGGGGGGATCACAGGTTTTCTCGCCTGGAGTGACAAAATTGCTAGAGGCGCCCCTGATGTCATTACTACATAAATACACATTAATAATAACAAGAAAAAAAGAGACTAACAGATATATGTAAGCTTTGGGCACAACCGTTAGGTTACAGTTGGCAGCCGGTGAAATGAAGACCAGCTTCTTGTTGCCTTTAATAAAGGACACGTGAACTGACATGTGACATGAGATAGACATGTGTATGTACAGTGCCTACTCCTAGCACACAAATAACTATGCTGTGTTCCTTTTTTCTTTCTTTGCCCGAAAGAGTTAAATATCAGGTATGTAAGTGGCTGACTCAGTCCTGACTGAAATTTCCCTGTTTATCTCTTTCTTGCTCTCAGAAGCCATTTTCTGCTAGGAAAGTGTTTTATAGTTGGAATTTCTTATCAGTGAGGGTCACACTGTAGTCACTTCCTGTCTGAGTCAGGACTGAGTCAGCCACTTACAAACCTGATATTTAACTCTTTCAGGAAGAGAAAGCAAAAAAGGAACATGGCATAGTTATGTGTGTGCTGGGCACTGTACATACACATGTCTATCTCATCATGTCACATGTCACTTCGGGTATCCTTTAAGCCCAAGCATTGTATGAATCCTGCAGTGACCTCTTCCTTACTCTTTAGTCCTCCTTCAGCCTGCACTGCCTAAGTACTATGCGGGTTAAAAGAATTCCCATGGATTTCAGTGGGGAAGTTACTGTCTGAGGCACAAAGCACAGGCAGAGCAGTGTTCTGGCTCACAGTTGGAGCAGGCTGAGGTTCATGAAGAACACAGAGGTAAGGAACGGGGTGACAAATATGCTTTTAACAGTTTTAATAGTTCCCAGCTTTGTCACACAGATCTTTTATGGGGTTTCTTAAGAGGGAAGTTATTAGGTTTGTACACATTGTAAAGCATTTTGGAGTTTTAAGAGGATACCAGAGGTTAGGTCATGGTGGGTCACACTGCCTATCTGTCTTATTTCCAATGAATTACTATTATGTAAATATATATATATTTCACGGAACATATTTTCCCTTTAGCAAACCTAGTTGTTTTTTCCCTCTGATTATAAGGTGGGGCAAAGGGAGCAGGTCTGGATTACACAGTAATCAGTTAAAACCTGACAGAACTGACATGTTTTGGAGTAGTCCATCTCCTGATGGGTGATTCTCAGGGTTTGTTTTGAAAAGCATTTCCTAAACTAGTATCTAGTGCTGTCCCCCTCCCCACATGGCGTCCCTGTGATCTAGGGCTTGCTCGAATATAGCTTCTCTGGTGGTCTAGAGAGGGCCAAACATAATGCAAAGTGGGGAAACCACCAGAGGGCCAAATCTGATGGCTCCAAGGGCCAGATTTGGCCCACGCTTTAGGGTAACAGACAACAGGAACAGGAATCTCCAACTTGAAGGTAAAAGTGACAGAAAAATACAAGAGGTTAAAAATAGCAGCAGCCATAGCATCCGTCATGACTGCTATGGGGTCCAGGAATAAATGGGGGTCCAGGCTGTAAAGCCAGTCTTTTTTTAGGTCCAGCTCACTACAACATTTTAATAAAGACACTTTTGACCTTGTATTGCCTCTCAGGCAGAATGTTGTCTTCTGGGTATCTTAAGGGCCTGTACACACTGAAAAACGCAGGCAAAAACGCAACGCAAGCGCAGCAGTGTGTACAGGCCCTTACACTGAAAGTGCTGAAAATCCCACTAATATTGACTGGAGCAGGAGTGCTCACTGGTGCTTTTAGCAAGACAGGCACATTGTAGTCATTGAGCAACGTTTTTAGTGAACGTTCACCAATGCTGACTGCTACTGATTTCTTTCTTTCTTTAGAGACATTTTTCATTGACTGCTGTGGAGGTCACCAGTAAGGGACCCAAAAACCAAGTGTGGCCATCAGGATCTTCACACCCATAACAAGTGTAGCCACAAAAACACCTGATCTGGAGTGTCAGAGAAAGGGAAGCTTAGTAATTGGGCCCCCACACCGCACCTTTGGGCCCCAGTGCAGTTGCAGGGGCTGCTCCTCCCTAGTTACACCCCCTGCAGCAGACTGTTTCCTGTCATAGTTTGCCCCCGCTGATTGGGTCTCCACTTCTTCTTCTTCTTCAGGGTAGGAACACACTACGCTAGTGTTGCGGAAAACGCACATAATGCAAGTCAATGGGCTGCATGGAAAAGACGCATATGTTTGTGTTCTTCAATGTGCGTTTTTAATAACGCAGGACTCGTTGCATATTTTTCCAAAACGCATCTAAAACGCACATAATGAATGTCAATGGTGACGCAGAGGTATTGTATTTTAGTGAGTTTTTTTATGCGTTTCAAAAAAAACAAAAAAAAAAACAAGTTTAATGATGTATTTCTGCTACCTGTTGACTTCCTAGTGATTAGCATAAAACATATCAAAAACGCATTCAAAACGCATATGTGATTTATATGTTGAAAACGCATTAAAACGCAAGAAAAACGCATATGCAGCAAAACACTACCTTTCATGCACTGCCTAGTGTGTTCCCACTATCAGTAAGTGCGATTGGTATTCACGGTTTGGTGTACAGCTGGTTGGCCTAATAGTGTGACAACAGCAACAGCGGACCCAGCCTTAGCTGCCCGTGCTGCCTGTGAGAAGGGTCTGTGCAGCTATTATAAAAGGGTAAATTCTTCAGGCTCTTCATCTGACGCCCTAGTGCAGTTCTTTGGCAGTGTGAAATCTCTCTACTGAAAAAAAATGTCACTGAGCAAAGCAAATATCTCTTGTCGCACCTAGAGTGAGATTTATTGCTGGGTGGAGGCCAAGCACAAGTTTTGGTGTTTATACTTGCTATATTTATAAATACATTTTTAGAATGAATACATGTAGCGCTAGGAGCATTATCCTACGGCTACTTATGTAATTTACCAAGGACAAGGCTGTAAATATTGCATTTTTTGCCTAAAATTAAATGGAACCTGAAGTGAGAGGTATATGGAAGCTGCCATATTTATTTCCTTTGCCTGGCAGCCCTGCTTGTCTATTTGGCTGCAGTAGAGTCTGAATAACACCAGAAACAAGCATGCAGCTAATCTTGTCAGATCTGACAATAATGTCAGAAACACCTGATCTGCTGCATGCTTGTTCAGGGTCTGTGGCTAAAAGCATTAGAGGCAGAGGATCAGCAGGATGGCCAGGCAACTTGTACAGTTTAATCTTGTTATAATAAACTCGGGTATAGTAAACATTCGGTTATAGTATACTACCTCTCCAGGTCCTGGTCAATCTCCATTATAAGTCTATGGTAGCAATGCCTGGTATAGTAGACCCAGATATAATACATCTTCTGTTATAGTAAACATGTTTTTTTGGCCCCTACGTGGTGCTGGATATAGAAAACAGTGGGCGGTGCATGTGTCAGTGTGAAACCCATGGTCTGTTGCTCTCTTCAGGCTGGTGCTGCAAGTCCCGCCCGTGTAGATATCGGAACCACTCACAGGAAGTGAGTGTCTGCCGTTATTCAGTGACGGCTGCAATTTTTAAGGGGCCCTGGATACTGTACCAGCAGTTTGTCCAGCCTGGCTATGCAGCCCTAAGGTATACTTAAAGCGGAATATAACCCTGCATTTCAACTTTGCTCTAAAACAATATTTACAGCATATTATATGCAACCAGCATTTTTTTTTTTTACTAGGCCAGCATTGGAAGAGTTACACACAGAGCTTTAAAGTTCCATGGACGCATCCAAAGTTTAGATAGATACATTTAGGCTGCTTACACACCAAGACGTTACAGGCGCACGTTAGTGCGCCTGTAACGCTCCCCCAACGCACAGCAATGTAACACAAGTGGGCTGTTCACACAGCCCACGTTGCGTTACATGTAATGCTGCACGTTCGGTGCAAAGTGCAGCATGCTACGGCGTTGGAGCGGCTATAGCCGCGTTAGACTGTTTGCACATGCGCAGTGGGGGGCGGAGAGGAGGCGGGGAGAGCCAGCTACAGTAGCCGCGCACATGGCTACTTAATATTCACTGCACTGGCGGCAGCTGATTGGCCGGCGGGACCACGTGATGCGGAGTGTCTCGCTCCGCATCACGTGGTCCCGCTGGCCAATCAGCGCCACTCTGGGAGACATTATAGGAATCGAGCCGCCGAACGCGGCTCACTCTACCGTCGGCTTTTGCAGCACCATACGTTGTGTTAGGTGCACGTTATGCGACCTTAACGTGGCACCTAACACAACGTCTTGGTGTGCAAGAAGCCTAAAGGCTTCTTGCACACTGCACGCGATTCCGATTCAGATTCCGCTTTTTAATCTGTTTTTACATCCGATTCAGATTCCGATTTGCAGTGTACAGGGAGCAAACTGCAAATCTGAATCTGAATCTGAAGTAAAAACTGATTAAAAAGCGGAATCTGAATCTGAATCGCTTGCAGTGTGCAAGAGGCCTAAGTAAACACAATGTAACAAGTGTGGAATGTGACACACACTCTCTGACTTTGCAGGAGCTGGAGGACAGCCAGAGAGTGTGTAACATTCACCACTTGTTACATTGTGTTTACTTAAATGTATCTATCTTAACTTCGGATGTGTCTGCATTTCTATCCACGGAACTTTAAAGCTCTGTGTGTAACCCTTCCAATGCTGGCCTAGTAAAAAAAAAATGCTGGTTGCATATAATATGCTGTAAATAATGTTTTAGAGCAAAGTTGAAATGCAGGGTTATTCCGCTTTAACCTTGTATTACACTAAATATGCAAATGCTTGTACTGTATCTCCAATGGGAGGAAAGAGTTGGTCCTTTGCAGCAGAGAATGTATCAGGTCTTGCTGGGCCATTTATAGCACAATTTCTGATATAGTAAACTTCTGATATAGTAAACCACTTTTCCTGGTCCCTTGGAGTTTACTATAATGAGATTATACTGTATTGCTTAAAAGGAAATACATATGGCAGTCTCCATATCCCCCATACTTCAGTTGTCCTTTAGGGCTGGAACCCACAAGAGCGTTTTTTTGAGCATTTTGGCAGCGCTGCGATACGCTAGCGTTTTGCCAAAACGCTCAGCTGATGTTAATGGATGGGGCAACTTCCACAGGAGCGTTTGCGTTTCCCAGAAACGCAAACGCAGGACCTGCAGCATTTTGGGAGCGTTAGCGCTTCAATGTAAAGCTAGCAGAAACGCTCAGCAAAACTTAAACTGAGCGGTTTTGCTAGCGTTTTGCGGTTCAGCACACTGTAACAAAATTAAAAATAATTCACAGGACCAATCAGGATAAAAACGCAAAACGCAAAACGCTACACAACCGCTGAGCAAAAAAATACAATGTTGCAAAACGTGACCGCAAACGCGCATGAATCCGCTTGCAAACCGCTCAGACAAAACTCTAGCGGTAGCGTTTTGCGTTTGCTGTTTTCAGTGGGTTCCAGGCCTCAGGGTTCAGAAAACAACAATATACATAGATTGAAGTATTGGTGCAATGTGACTTGTGAGCTTTCAGTAATGTGAAATGGACTGAATGATATCTAATTATCACGGTTGTCCCTGATTGTCATGTTAATTGTTGTCATATGATGCACACTTCATTATGCAGTAATTTGAAAATTCCCCTTCCAACATGCATAATAACAGGCAAGCTACCCATACTTTGATGATGCCAACAGTGTCCAAGCTAGTAAATCAATCTCCTGCACTCCGTTCATATAGCTGATGTCTTTATTGTAAGGGCAACAGATGAAATTGCATTGCTCAGGGTTATACAGTGTCTTAAACATGAATTGTACTTTGCTGGCCACCATCTTTCTTTACCTTATATTATAAAATGTCACATTGTTCTGTTGTGGTGTCATAATCTGTCAGATATGTTGGGGTATTTAGTCTAGTTGTAGCACTATAAATATTTTAATTAAAATTTTTGTGAGGTAGCAAAGTGCCTCCCTGTACCTGATTTCTCAATACACTGTGTATGTTATCAGAACACATGTTAAGGAGTACTGTGATTCTTTAATATGCTGTCCAGTTTCTTCCCATTTGTATAATCTTTATTTAGCAGCAAATGTTTTGCACCTTCACATAACACTATGGCCTCAATTCACTAAGCTTTATCAAACACTTTATCAAACGTTTGATAATTTACCTCAGGAGTAAAATCTAATTTTGAATTCACTAAGGTGTTATAGATTTATCTAATGTGTTATCGATAAAACATTCAATAAATCTATAACACCTTAGTGAATTCAAACTTAGATTTTACTCATGAGGTAAATTATCAAACGTTTGATAAAGTGTTTGCTAAAGCTTAGTGAATTGAGGTCTATGAGTGTCAGGTATGAAAGCCACTTTAAAGAATGTGATATTTTCATTGCCCATGGACACCTATCAACTCTGTTATGCTCTTACTGTGCTGTACTTAAGTCTGTAATGTGGGACTATTTTTGTTTGTATCGCAGAGCAGAAATGTAAAACGTATGCTGCTATATAGGAATTATGCAAAATTAAAAAAAATGGAACTCTCAACTGACTAAAAGTTCAGGGAAGGATAAGAGCCCTACTTACATACACTAAGGACATGGAAACACTTGTATGACGATGCTAAACTCAAGGATTTTAAAAGTGAATTAAAAATTTACAAAACATAGAAAGGAAAACAGGTGGGAAGTTTATTTTATCGGTTAGTATAGGTGTGCATGCACTTTGTTTACAAAATATATGTTTGATTGAAGTTCACCTTAACAACAGTACTGATAAAATCAGGATAAACAGGTTACTGACAGCTTAATTTACCATGAAAGAGACAATTGATGGCGCATCCTCCTTCATTGTGACAGAAATAGCGCATCCTGTGGGTCATGTGATCATCTGTGAGCATCTCAGACATGGTGTCTACAGCAAGTAGGCGTGTTGGGGGTGTGCGTGTCATTGGCTCCACAATAGAGTTGACTGCTTACTAGTGCCATAGTTAGTAAAACGTCTAATATTCAGACCATGAACTAAGGTAAATCAGCACTATATTACTTTTTACCGATGGTTCTCAGGTTGCCCCACCCTCAAAATGTGTGGATGCCCCCAATGTTGGGTATTGGTATTTCAGATGGGCAATGGCAAGGATTTTTGGCCGTACTATTCACAACACTATTCCATGCTATTCACAATATCTAAATTACTTGTGATTGTTCGTATGTAAAAATTCCACCATGCTGAGGTACAAAATCACATACTGACCTCATAAGAGGAAAGCCTCTGGATCCTACGAAGCTTCCCATGGTGGCATCTAGTCCCCCATAGAGATGGCCCGAATGGTTCGACTGCAAACTTATTTGCGCAAACTTTGGTGGTTCGCGTTCGCGAACAAAGCAAACTTTATGGCGGTTGGACCCGCCTCCTACATCATTAGGGTCAACTTTGACCCTGTAAATCACAGTCAGCAGGCACATTGTAGCCAATCCGGCTACACTCCCTCCTGGAGGACCCCCCCCCCCCCCCTTATAAAAGGCAGGCAGCGTCAGGCATTTACTCACTCGTGTGCCTGAAGTAATTAGAGAAGAGAGAGCTGCTGCAGACTCTCATAGGGAAAGCTTAGTTAGCCTCTTGCAGGCTTGTTAGCTTGCTCCTTGCTGATTCTTATTGCTAAAAAAAAGCACCCCTCAACAGCTCTTTTGAGAGCTAATCTTGTTCTTGTGATCTATTTTTTTTTTGTGTGGCCCACTTGCATTATATACAGCCCTGTCAGTCAGTCGCAGCTGGCCTTTGGCCCTTGGTGGTAATTCCTACTGTGCCACTGCCAGGCCCAGCACATTCAGTGACTACCTGTGTGTGTGATAGGCAGCTGCACATTTGTAATACCCATCACTGCATATCCCTACCTATTTAGTGCACCCACCTACCTACGTGAGCGCACGCAGTGTCACTGCACCTGTTCATGGTACCTGTGTGTGTGTGTGTGTGTGTGAGACAGCTGCACATTGTATTGATACCAGCCACTCACTGCATACCTGTTCACTGTACCTGTGTGACTGCACATTGTATTAGTCAAGTCAGTGCATACCTTTCACTTCATTCCCCCAATATGGGCAAAACAGGCAGAGCCAGAGGCAGGCCACCCGGCAGGTCTGTTTGAACACCTCATCTTCCTCAGCTTCCGCACGGAAGCGTGACATATCTTCCTCCTCCCACTTAACACTCAGTCGGCCGCCACCACCAAAGTGCCATCACCCCAGCACTCAGCGGTGTGGAAATTTTTGTGTGTGTCTGCCTCAGATGAGAGCAATGACATCTGTACTCTCAGTGTGAAACAGTACTCTAATTACACTCCCTGATTGATGTATACAAATTCAAGATGTTTTAAAGCACTTTAGGCCTTCAATTTAGCATGCAATGTGATTTCTGCCCTTAAAACGCTGCTGTGCGTCAAATCCAGATTTTTTCCTGGGACTTTTGGCATCTATCCCACTCTGCCCCCCTCCAGGTGTTAGACCCTTTGAAACATCCTTTCCATCACTCTTCTGGCCAGCATAAAAGTTTCTAGTTTTCAAAGTTCGCATCCCCATTAAAGTCTATCGCGGTTTGCAAAACTTTTGCAGAAGTTTGCGTTCGAGGTTCGCAAACCGAAAATCGGAGGTTCGAGCCATCTCTAGTCCCCCGCTGCAGGACCCTCCATAGATTACTGACAAGTGCTTGTCGGCAATCTGGTTGTGGCCAGGCTCCTCTTTAAGTGTGAGCGCTGCCATACTGCACCTGTGCTAGTGTGGCCGCGCCTGAGCAACTTATCCATGGCTCATGCAAGAAGAGCAGCGCAGCGCCCTGACCAGCTGGAGGGTCAGCGAGTGGCAATAGGAGACCAGAGGATGCCGTGGGAAGCCTCATTGGGTTCCAGACGCTTCCCTCTCCTTAGGTATGTGATTCTTCTCTTTAAAGAGAATCTGTAACACCCCCGCCCCCCCCCCCCCCCCCACACACACACACGCAGTAGAGCGGACATGATCAGGCTTGACTATTTTCAACTGATCCGATCGGAAAGGCACTACTTCGCCTGCACAGAATTGTAGTAGGTAAATACTTACCTTGCTGATGTTAGGGAGCTGTCAGCTCTGGATCCCTGAGGGTAAACAGGAAAGGGAAGCCTCATTAGGATCCAGAGGCTTCTGCCCCCCTCCTATCCCCCAGGTAAGTATCTCCCGAGGGGAGGGGTTTGGTTACAGATTGTCTACTCTTGAAATGACTGGTAATGCGATTGTTCAGGATCATCTGGGCCCATCCCCTTATCTGTTTTCATCCAACTCCGCGCTTACCGTAATCGCAACACATGGATGGAAACATCAGAAAGCATAGTCCAGCCTTTCTCAACCTTTCTATCCTGGAGGAACCCTGCAAATAACTTTTTGATCCCAAGGAACCCCTGCAAACAATGTTTTGATTTCGAGGAACCCCTGCAGTTATTTTGCAGTAGGCGTGGTTTTTAAAAGTATGTGTGGCTGTTTATTTCACTACCCACTATTACACTGCCACTCATTATACCGTCTCCTGACCCCCCAAATTAGTGCTTCTTGTTACAGTACGACCAATTATAGTGTGCTCTATATACTTCTACCACGATGGGGGAAAATGCCAAGGAACCCCTGCAGAGTACTCAAGGAACCCTGGTTGAGGAAGCCTGGCATAGTCTCTGCACTCATGATGTTCCTCCAGGTCACATTCACTGTACATGGCTGAATATGCAACCTGCAACGCAAGTACAGAAGAGGCCTTAAAATGGCACGTGGAACTCATCGCTATTAAATGAATATAATGCAAAGTATCATTTGCCTGAGCATTGAAAACACATAAACACAATGTTTAATTAATCTTTTACAATGTGTTGTACTGAGATGACTGTATTGTTTTTCATTCAACTGAGGGTAGAATTTCCCTTGAAAGCATTCCTTTTGGCTCCCTAAACTGACTATTACTCAGCAATGTGTTCAGCCTGGGTCTGGGGACCTGAGTCACAGACTTGGGTCAGCGGGGAATGAAGTCAGGAGTGATTCAGCTTCTTGTACAGCGACAATGCTAAAGTCTAGCTGGGAAGAGGAAGATGACATGTTCTGTGTGGCAATTATTTCATGGCCTTTAATATAAAAGATGAGGTGTGCAGGTTACAAACATTTACTGACTGGATGATTATTTATGGCTTTATTGCATGTCATTTTCCAGAGAAGTAATTATCGTGTGCTGTTTATTTAGATAAAAAAAGTTTGAAGTCATTTATACCAGTGATAATATTGCATTATGTTTCCTGTCTTCCGCATTATATTATTTGCATTATACAGCACAGAAGTCATAAAATCCACGTGGGAATACCTAGCAGGCTTCTGTTCCAGCATTCCACTTATCTGTACTGAAACGTGAGCCAATGTCATTACATCACTGACTCAATAGGATGCTTAGAAGTGTAGCATAGTTAAAGAGGAACTGTAGTGACATATAGTAGAATGCAGAAAATTATTCAGTAGACCCATTTTTATGTTAAATATCCTGGTTTCAATAAAGATCGTTCAAAAATGCCCGATAACGATAATTTGAACAATAATCGTTTGTTAAAAAATAACGAACTATTGTTTTTTTTGAACGAACGATTATTATCGTTCAATTCAGCTGATCCAACCCGGTGGATTTTTTCAACAGATAATCGTTTAGTCATTATGTGTACATAGATCGTCCGATAACTTTCATCTGTGATGTTGTGCGCATGTTTGTAGTTCCGGAAGTTTCTTTACTCCGCACTCAAAAAGTAACGTGGTTTTCCTGTATAAAAATTAAACCCCTTGAACGAACGTATACACGAATGTTATATAACGTACTTCCCACTAATCTAAATAATGAAAACTCAGAAATCGTTATATTTGTAAAAATTCATCTGTATGTGTGTACTACGTCGTCCGATATATTTTTGCGTCACTTCCGTTTGCACACGCATACATTATCAGTCGTCGTTCAGTACTTTCTTCTAAAATCGTTCACATATGAACAAAGTCGTTCGTTAAGGACAACTAATCATGTTTCATTTTAATATCGTGCGTACTTCACAGATCGTTCGTTGGGACCGAGCTTTATCGGACGTGTATACGAACCTTAAGCCTTTTCTGTTTATTATGCAGAATTCTCTCCACCAGAGCATTCTGGGAGACCAAAGATCTTTTCTACTGGCTTTAGAACTCTCAGCAAACGAGCACTCCACAACCAGTGCTAAAGATTTCAGAATGTAAATCGGGGAGAGGAGAGATTTTACAATGGGCAAACACTGACTAAATCCTCCATGATAAAACCCCTGAGTCCCTGCGTAGCGCTGTCTCAGTGTAACTGGGTCTGTGCTTTTTGCTACTGCGCATGTGCGCAGCACGGACCCGCACAGCAGTTGGGACTGGAGGACGGGGCCAGTGAGCCAGGCGGGCATGTGCGCGGCCGTCCAGGTGCATGCACGAGCTACGGGTGCAAGCGAGCGGCGGGTGTGGCGAGTGCCTGCACGGGTGCGGCAGGTGCGCACGCATGCGAAGTTAAAAAAACAGACCTAGAGCCCGTTTTTAAACGGGCTTGGGTCTACTAGTCATTTATAAATGAATACTGTGGAAAAAATTATCAATTTTATTCATTACGTTATTTGACTGCAGTTCCTTTTTAAAATTGGCAAGCTCTGTTACTAAGTGCCCGCTTGGAATCAGGAAAGCATTTGTAACTGGGGCTGGCTAGTTATCGGTTTGCATTTATTTATTTATTTTTTATGTAGCTCCAACATCTTCCACAGCGCTATACAGTGTATATTGTCTTGTCACTAACTGTCCTTCACAGGGGCTCACAATCTAATCACTACCATAGTCCTATGTCTATGTGTGTATCGTGTAGTGCATGTATCATAGTCTAGGGACAATTTAGGGGGAAACCAATTAACTTATCTGTATGTTTTTGGGGATGTGGGAGGAAACCAGATGGCCCGGGGACAAACCCATGCAGATACAGGGAGAATATACAAACTCCTTGCAGACGTTGACCTGGCTAGGAAACCAATCGGGGACCCTGCGCTGCAAGGCGAGAGCGCTAACCACTACACCACCGTGCTGCCCCCAAAATGCACAACATTATTAAACTGGACTTTGTGTCTAGGACTCAGGGTCCTTTAATGCTGCTGGGAACCATGAGTTTTTTCGGCAGATAGATGGCTCGATAGATAATTTCCGACAGGTCCAATCTGATTTAAATCGTTTTAACTGATCGATTTTCTAATAGAAGTAGATGGAAATCGCTCATAAAAAACAATGGGAAAAAATGAACTGAAAATCGATCGGAAAGTAAATCTGCCCAAAAGAACTCATTGTGTATTCCAAGCAGAACACTGCATCCATTGTGGTCCGTCGCAATGGCCAATATAATCGCATTGCAATAAGGTGCAATAAAACTTCAGTGGTACATTCATATGGGTGCATCAGCAGTGCAGTGCTGCGAAACCCATCAGAATGACGAGCAGCATGCTGTCCACTTACTGGACAATGTGCTCATTTACAGTGGATATATTGTATTGGGGGGGGGGGGGGGGGACTGTGTGGCTGATATGGTGGTGAAACCCCTCCCATGGTGTGATGTCATGAGCATAGTCCTAACAGTTTGTTGTCTGTGAACCTCGTTGCATTATGGGAAATAACGGCTTTTTCAAACTGCCAAGCAAGCCGTACCTCCCACTGTGAATAGAACTCTCAGTAAATGAACATTCCGCAGAGATCACCTGGCAGAACTAAATATGTCACCAGCAGTGATACATTTCAGAATGTAAATCAGGGAGAGTAAAGATTTTACAATGGGCAAACACTGACTAAATAATCTATAAATTAATATCAAACCAAACCTGCTACCAGTCTCATATGACAACTGGCCAATCATAGCAGCTTAAAGTTGACCTTAACTCTTGCACAGGACAGAAGTAAAGCATAGAGAAATGCACCCTGTATGTATTTAGAGAGTTTAGCCTGTCTAATTCTCCTTAATCTGCGACTAATCACAATTGTAATTTGATCTCTCAACTGTGTCAGCTGGCTACCTTGGCAGAGCAGCTAATTTGTAAACACAGGCTGTTAACCCTATCTCTGCTTCTGTGAAAGCAGGAAGTAGACACACTGCAGATTTATTGCAGGATTTGTATTAGCTTTAACAAAGAAGTGTTTTTTGTTTAAAGTTTAGTATGCTGCTGCTTATTTAGATCTGAGAGGAAGTTCTGAGTCTGGGTCCGCTTTAAGCATTTAACTATTGCTCTACAAGTTGCTATACCCAGCCACACACAGAACTGTTAGAAGTGAACAGGTGGTAAAGAGGTAGTAGAGAGTAATGGCAACTATACTGTCCTGAAAATCCCTTTACACATACCTGGTCTTTCTGTTAATGGTTACTCAGCAACCTTTAATTCATTAGCATGGGAATGACCACAAATAGCCCATAGGGTGCGTCGCTATTGACGAGTCCTCCTTCAGCATTGAGAGTCACTGTAATAGAAATGTTTCTGCTTAGAGGAATGTCACCTATGAAAAGGTCTGTGTATGTGTCTGTCAGCTGACCTGGCCCACTTTGCGTCAGAGCTCAGCTAATGGTATTTGCTCACACCTAATGCCAAGATAGCTGCAACAGCAGGCCGGAATGTAAAGCACTGCATTTATTAGATATTTATCTTCTGCCTTGTATGTATCTGAGTTTGTGGGAAAAGTTATAGTGTATATCACCAGTAACCGGATGTCTATATATACCTTTACTTAAAGGACAACCGTAACGAGAGGGATATGAAGGCTGCCATATTTATTTCCTTTTAGGCTGCTTTCACAGTAAGACGTTACAGGCGCACGTTAGAGCAGCCTGTAACGCAGCTTAACTCACAGCAATGAAAACTAAATGGGCTGTTCACAGTGCCCACGTTGCGTTACATTGTAGCGCTGCACGTCAAGTTACAGTACTGCATGCAGTACGTTATACGAGGCTAAGCCACGTTAGACTGTTTGCATATTCTCAGTGATGTTGGAGGAGGATGTCTCCCCTCCTCCTCCGCGGCCAGCCACATGGCTAATTAATATTCACTGCACTGTGTGACGTTCAGTGTTTACTTCCTGGAGCGGCCGCTCTGTGCAGCGATTGGCTGGCGGGACCACATGATGCGGATCATGTGGTCTCCGCATCGCATAGCACAAAAAAGGCACACCAAGAGCTGCATAACGCAGCTCTAGGTAGCGTCCTCCTCCAACACCACCAGGCGTTGCGTTAGGGGCACGTTATACGACCTACAACGTCCCCTAAAACGCAATGTCCTGGTGGGAAAGAGGCCTTAAACAACACCAGTTGCCTGCCAATCCTGCTGATCCTCTGCCTACAATACTTATAGCCATGGACCCTGAACAAGCATGCAGCAGATCAGATGTTTCTGACATTATTGTCAGATCTGATTCTGGTGTTCAGACACTACTGCAGCCAAATAGATCAGCAGGGCTGACAGGCAAATGGTATTGTTTAAAAGGAAATAAATATGGCAGCCTCCATATCCCTCTCACGTCAGTTGTCCTTTAACAACTTGTGTTACAAGAATGCTCAGAGGTGTACGAATAGGAAATGCAGAGGTGGCGACTTCACCAGGACCCCGTGACCCGAGGATTCCACATGGGGCCCTCTTCAGTCACTGACAAGCCTGCCTCTTCCTGTTTGAAAATTGGACTTTAGCAAAAACTCTGATTTTTTTTTTTTAAAGAAGTGATTATGGGGACCAGGAGGAATGAGAAGGAGAAAACGGACAACACACAGAGTTATGTGGATCCAGCATAAACATACCTCTGTGCTTCCCTTATTTATGTATTTGTTGTATTTATAAAGCTCCAACATATTACGCAGCGCTGGACATTAGTTTAGGTCACAGACAATATTTAGGGGTGACATACAGCAATATGACAATACAGGAATACAAGAAAAAACAGATCACGCAGCACAGTATGAGTACAAGGTAATGCTTAGGCAGCTTTGTCTCGGGTGTGCTTACTGGGCCCTTTTCAGCTAGCAATCGCGGAAAGGAAAACCCAAGCGATTGCGATTTTTCATCAATTGCACAATCGCAGGTAAAATCGCTACAAAAAGCGATCGCAATTTACTGAGAATCGAATCACGATAGTAGAAAATACTTTTCACGATTCCTATGCGGAAGTAGCAACCGTAGCGGTTCACAAATCGCTAGCGTTTTGCATTTTGAAGCAAACGCTGTTAGTGGAAAAGGTTCCTAAAGGGCACCTGAAGTAAGTGGGATGGGGAGGCAGCCATATTTAATACCTTTTTAAACCATGCCAGTTGCCTGGCAGCCCTGCTGATTCTCTGCCTCTAAGGGTCCGTTTCCACTATCGCGAATCCGCATGCGTTGCCCGCATGCGGATTCGCACAGTCAGTACAAGTGGATGGGACTGTTTCCACTTGTGCGTTTCCCCGCACGTTTTTCTGTGCAGAAAAAATCTGCAGGGTAGGGCCCTCAGAATTCGCCTGCGTGTGGAATGCAGGCGAATCGCACGCAATGTATTTAATAGGGAAATCGCATGCGTTTTCCCCATGCGTTTTTTGCCGCGATTTCGCATAGGTATTAATGTTAATTTACACAGGCAGTGACATGGTTAAATTCGCATACAGCCTTACCTATGCAAAATCGCATGCGAAATCGCGGCAAAAAACGCATGCAGAATCGTACCCGCATGCGATTTGCCTGCGGTGATTCGCCGGCGATTCCGCAACGCTATAGTGGAAACGGGCCCTAATACTTCTAGCCATAGACCCTGAGCAAGCATGCAGCAGATCAGGTGTTTCTGACATTTTTGTCAAGTCTGACAAGATTGGCCCCATACTTGATTCTGGTGTGTTTCAGACACTACTGCAGCCAAAGAGGTCAGCAGGACTACCAGGAAACTAGTATTGTTATAGGCCGGGAGCACACATGGCAGAAACGCTTGCGGAGCGGGAAACGCTGCGTTTTATGCAGTAATGTTAGTCTATGGCATGCACAAGTACCAGCGTTGCAGTTGCGATTTACAGTATGCGTTCTGCAGACGCTGGTAGTGTTGCATAATATGCAGGCTGGCTGCCAAAACGCACATAATGAAAGTCTATGATAACTCATATGAATTGCTTTTTTCATGCTTTTTTTAATGCGGTTTTCATTAAAAAGTAAGGATCTGTGATGTTTCCACTTCCTGTTGTCTTCCTAGTGCATTAAAAAAACTCATTCAAAGCGATATGCGTTTTCTATTAGCAAAATGCAAACGCATTAAAACGCACGCAAAATGCATGAAAAACGCATCTGCGTAAAGAAGCACAAACGCAAAACGCAGCAAAAACGCAACAGCAAACGCACCATCTGAAAAAGCTACTTTTTCAGGCTATGTCATATGTGAACCCAGCCTTAAAGGGAAGGTCCAAGCAAAATAAAAAAATGAGTTTCACTTACCTGGGGCTTCTACCAGCCCCATGCAGCCATCCTGTGCCCTCATAGTCAATCACTGCTGCTCCAGTCCCCCGCTGGCAGCTTGCCGATCTCGGAGGTCGGCGGGCCGCATTGCGTACATTTTTACGCATTCACGCTAACCACGAATGCCTAAAAGTGTATGTGTTAATGTTCCTGCACTAGCTGTAATGCGTAAAAATGTACGCAATGCGGCCCGCCGACCTCCGAGATCGGCAAGCTGCCAGCGGGGGACTGGAGCAGCAGTGAGTGACAATGAGGGCACACGATGGCTGCATGGGGCTGGTAGAAGCCCCAGGTAAGTGAAACTCATTTTTTTATTTTGCTTGGACCTTCCCTTTAAAGGAAATACATATGGCAGCCTCCATATTCTCCTCACTTCAGTTGTCCTTTAAGTCAAGTTAAAGTGCAGCACTGCCTGTTAGCCATGTAGGTGCTTCTCATCTCACACCTAAATTGAGCAATACAAATTTAAGCCGTGTGATGATGGACTTCGTCCAACTGCTGGCATTCTTGCATCAATTTTTCTAGTGAGCTGGACAGAGAAGAATTAATATTGCAGAACAGTGCATACCATCAGCTTACCTGATTGATTATTCAGTGCTACACCCAGGAACCACCTTCTGCTAATTTTACAGTCATCACATATTTATCTTCTAATTATATAGAATCAAAGGTGTGATCCAATCAAAACATTCCTCTTACCTGGCAGATACTGGAGGATGTGACAGAAGACAGAAAAGGGCAGTCAGACTGAGCATCTAACTTGAAAACAGAAACTCTCTCCATCTGTCACATGCTGCCACCACATTTAGGATAGGTTTTCCTGAACTCCTAATACCAGTGATATGTGATCCTAAAAGGACAAAATCTAGAGAACTATCCATGTTTCCAGGAATTAATAGTAAAAAGTTCTTCCGGGCAGGGGCGTAACTAGAAATTACTGGGCCCCCCTGCGAAACTTTGGATGGGGCCCCCCCAACTGTCATTGCTGGAGAGGGAAGCACTGATAGTAGCCCGAGGCGAGGGAGAGGGGGAGTCGGGCCCACGGCCCTGCTGCTGTTTGTGCATACTGCTCCCCCTTCCTGTGCTGCGCTCCCTCCACAGTGGCTCTGATATATGTACTCCTGTTGTGAGGAACAACAATTTAGACTACCTGGCAATTTTGTAAATTCGTAGCTGGCTTCAGACTGTATTACAAGTATCATTTTTTAATAACATTAAATTGTAAAAACACTGGTGCAGCACCCATCTAGGCACTATATATGTTTGGCGATTTTCTTTTTTTTTTTTTTTTTTCTTTTTTTTTTAACTAAAGCAGTATTTCCTTGTATTAATGAAAGCATCTGCATAATTCTGCGCTCTGCCTTGATGCAGTTGTGCAAAGTGACACCCCAGTGATGACATGCCAGCTATTATATGCTCGTTGATGGTCAATAAGATGTGAATGATTCCGAGGTGATGCAGAATTATGCAGGCTTTGTATGCAAATATATGCCATTTGATGCAAATGGATCAATCACATTTCACCTTGCTGGCGCCTGGCCTGGCAGCTGATTGAGTTCTAACCATGCGGAGTACACTGGGACTTATGAGGTCATTGGCTGTGACTGGCATTCCAATTAAAACTACAAGCTTCATGTTGATTGGTGGGTTCATGAAGCTAGCCCCTCCCCACACATGCCAGTGCTTAAAAATGTGACAGTTACAGCATAAATAACTTAGCACCGAAGGAGGCAAGTTTATGTTTTCCTCAGTAGTCTGTTCCCATAGTTTCAATGTAAGTCCTCATCTTCTCTTGGCAACTTTATATTCAACTTGCATATATTTGTTTATTTGGCTTTGAAACCTTTCACCTTGTGGGATTATGTGTCAGGAAGTAAACAGTGCTAATTATGGCTGGAACAATTGAGTGTTTCTGCCACAACTGGGTAATGTCAAACTATGAGGAACTGTTGTGCAATACAACAAACATTTATTGTGTATCATGCTATGTTAAGAACGATTGTTTACTGTATCTTTATGTAGCCTTTTTGATTAGCACACATGCTACATATATATCGGGGAAGAGGGAGACTTAAAGGTAACCTGAAGCGAGGAAAATAATTTAAAATATACACATGACGTAGCTGCAAATGAATATTACATGCTAACCTCAACGCCAGTCCCTCTCAGAAGCTCACCATTTTCTTCTTACAGTGATCCCTTCCAGTTCTGACAATATTTTGTCAGAACTGAAATATACCAGTTGCTGTCAGTTATATATCAGCAGCTGTCCGTTACAACTGAATGCGCAAGGTAGTGCCCATGTTTCCCTATTGCTCAAGTGGGTGATATTACAGTTTAACAATGTGCTGTCCAGGAAGCTGTTATGGGGTAGAGGCCATTTTTAAAATGGAGGACAGAGAAATCCATTGATCACAGTTGACAAACAGAATGCAGGAGAGGAGAAAGATATTGAGGAGTAGACTGATTGAGGAGTAGACTGCATAGGAGGTAAGGGTATGACCTGTGTATGGTTATTTTGACTTTTTATTTTCAGTTCAGGCTCTCTTTAAAGAGGAGCTGTCAGCCATACTATCTCAGAAAAAAACAAACCACATGTATAAGTAGATAAATACTTGCTCTCAGGGCTGTGGAGTCGGAGTTGGAGTTGAGGAGTCGGAGTCGGGGCAATTTTGGGCACCCGGAGTCTTTGTCGGGAGTCGGATGATTTTTGTACAAAATCCACAGCCCTGTTAAGTATTAGACTAAGGAGTCAGAGTCGAGGAGTCTGAGTCGGAGCCATTTTGGGTACCCGGAGTTGGAGTTGGAGTCGTGGTTTCATAAACCGAGGAGTCTGAGTTTTTTGTACCAACTCCACAGCCCTGCTTGCTCTACTTACATAACATATGTATTGCACTGTCCACGTTTTGATTATAGTGATTTTTCTATAGTAAAAAAGAGAAAATCCTTCTTAGGATTCTCCATTTTAACGGTGTCTATCTTGAAGCCAATCCTGATGTCATCTCCTCCCTTAAGGCTTCCATACACTGGTCAATTGCCACCAGATCGACCAACAGATAGATCCCTCTCTGATCGGATCTGATCAGAGAGGGATCTATTAGTTGCCGCCTGCCTCGATGCCCCCAAGCCTGCCTCCTTTGGTGCCCCCCCAGCCGGCCGGCAACAATGATATCACCTGTCCACCGGCGCGATTCTCGGGTCCGTGCTGTCCCTTTCTCCGGCAGGTCTTCTCCTCCTCTTCACTTCTTGTCCCATCCTGTGACAAGCGGAAATTCAAGAGAGCTGTACGCACGGTGGCGTAGTGGTTAGCTCTCTCGCCTTGCAGCGCTGGGTCCCTGGTTCGAATCCCAGCCAGGGCACTATCTGCAAAGAGTTTGTATGTTCTCTCCGTGTCTGCGTGGGTTTCCTCTGGGCACTCCGGTTTCCTCCCACATCCCAAAAACATACAGATAAGTTAATTGGCTCCCCCTAAAATTGGCCCTAGACTACAGTACTTACACTACATAATATTAACATATGGCAATGGTAGGGATTAGATTGTGAGCTCCTTTGAGGGACAGTTAGTGACGAGATATATATATAAATATATATATATATATATATATATATATATATATATATATATATATATACACACATTGTACAGCACTGCGTAATATGTCGGCGCTATATAAATACTAAATAATAGTAATAGTGATTTTTAACTTTTGGATTGCCTGGTTAGCATCCTCATTACTTGTTTACCAAATAGAAATAAAGAAATCTTTGAACTTTTTAATCTTTATTTAATTTAAAGGTTTTACTCTATGTGGTGCATCTTTAGTTTGTAGAGTGGCTGATGCTTGTTTGAATTTACTGCGAAATCATCCCCCAAAGCCATTAATTCTGCCTCCGGAGATTGTTGGAGGATTGCTGGTTGAGTGTGGACATAGTGGGGGAGTGTCAGGGTGCTCACCTGAGGTGTTATGGTAATTTAATTCCACAGTCTGGTGACTATAGCCTATATGGAGGTGGTGGACACTGTGCCATGATAGAATCACACATTTGGCTTTTTTATATATCTTTTACATGTGATGTGTTGGCCCTACAAGAAAGAGTGACAAGGAAGTGGGATGAGTACACCATTGGTGAAAGTGGACTTGAACTGTTTTGGTGGCCTGTGTCAGATTATTCCTGCGCTTTGAAGAGGCTCTGAGCGCTGCTCATTTGGTTTTGTGTGTTTGAGCTAACCTATTATCATCAGGTTGTTTTGAGTGCGCATCACATATTAACTTTGTAACATTTCTTATCCAGGAGCGCTAACCTTTAATATTTAATGTTATAGGCTAGAACAGGCATGGGCAAACTTGGCCCTCCAGCTGTTAAGGAACTACAAGTCCCACAATGCATTGCAGGAGTCTGACAGCCACAGTCATGACTCATAAAGGCAAATGCATTGTGGGACTTGTAGTTCTGTAACAGCTGGAGGGCCGAGTTTGCCCATGCCTGGGCTAGAAGGTTGTTTTTTTATAGACCTACATATGCACAGAGGGAGATACTGGTTGTTTGACAGTAGGAAGCACCCATTATTTACCACAATGCGGCAAGGTTCACAGACAGGAAACTGTCAGGACCTAGGTGCTGACATCACACTGTGGGAGGGGTTTTACCACAGTATCAGCCATACAGACCCCTCCTGATGATCTATTTGAGAAAAGGTAAAGATTTCTCATGGAAAAGGAGGTATCAGCTACTGATTGGGATGAAGGTCAATCCTTGGTTACAGTTCCTCTGTAAGGATTCATTGCAGTAACTCTTTTATCTGGGAGATGCTTTACTAAATACATCCAGTAATTCTAGTTTATGGAGTAATTCTCCATTCCTAAACTGCCTGTCCTCTGTATATTTTCACAGACAAGGAGGTCTCTATTATGCCAACATTTATATCAGCTTAGGAAGCACACAGAGCCACCGATTCATGGAAAAGCTCTTTTACAAATATTAATAATGATGTGGCTATTTATTCTGGCACACAAGAGAACCTGTCTGGCTCCTGAATGTAACACCCACCCCAGTGTAATTGCCTTAGTCTTATTTATGCTACTATTGTGTTATTGCCTTTGTCTTATTTATGCTGCTGTTATTATTTTGGTAAAGCAATAGCTTCACTATCCCAAAGAAAAAACAAAACTCTGTGAAATTACTTCTAAAAAGTTCAAGTGATTTTACCAACTATAATACTGTAATAGGTAGCCGAAGGTGTCTCCCTCCCCCCCCCTACAAATAGGTAGCCCTCCAGTAAAGGTAGGTAGTCCAAGGTGCACGCCCAGTATAGGTAGCCAAAGTGACCCCTCCAGTATAGATAGCCAAGGTTCCCCTCCAGTATAGGTAGTCAAGGTTCCCCTCCCACCAGTATAGGTAGTCAAGGTTCCTCTCCCCCAGTGTAGGTAGCCACCCCCAGCATAGGTAGCCAAGGTGTCCCCCAGTATAGATAGCCAAGGTTCCCCTCCCACCAGTATAGGTAGTCAAGGTTCCTCTCCCCCCAGCATAGGTAGCCAAGGTGTCCCCCGGTATAGATAGCCAAGGTTCCCCTCCCCCCAGCATAGGTAGCCACCCCCAGCATAGGTAGCCAAGGTGTCCCCCGGTATAGATAGCCAAGGTTCCCCTCCCCCCAGCATAGGTAGCCACCCCCAGCATAGGTAGCCAAGGTGTCCCCCGGTATAGATAGCCAAGGTTCCCCTCCCCCCAGCATAGGTAGCCACCCCCAGCATAGGTAGCCAAGGTGTCCCCCGGTATAGATAGCCAAGGTTCCCCTCCCCCCAGCATAGGTAGCCACCCCCAGCATAGGTAGCCAAGGTGTCCCCCAGTATAGATAGCCAAGGTTCCCCTCCCACCAGTATAGGTAGCCACCCCCAGCATAGGTAGCCAAGGTGTCCCCCAGTATAGATAGCCAAGGTTCCCCTCCCACCAGTATAGGTATCCACCCCCAGCATAGGTAGCCAAGGTGTCCCCCGGTATAGATAGCCAAGGTTCCCCTCCCACCAGTATAGGTAGTCAAGGTTCCCCTCCCCCAGTATAGGTAGCCACCCCCAGCATAGGTAGCCAAGGTGTCCCCCGGTATAGATAGCCAAGGTTCCCTTCCCACCAGTATAGGTAGTCAAGGTTCCCCTCCCCCAGTATAGGTAGCCACCCCCAGCATCGGTAGCCAAGGTGTCCCCCGGTATAGATAGCCAAGGTTCCCTTCCCACCAGTATAGGTAGTCAAGGTTCCCCTCCCCCAGTATAGGTAGCCACCCCCAGCATCGGTAGCCAAGGTGTCCCCCAGTATAGATAGCCAAGGTTCCCCTCCCCCAGTATAGGTAGCCACCCCCAGCATAGGTAGCCAAGGTGTCACCCAGTATAGATATCCACCTCCAGTATAGGCAGCCAAAGGTTTTATTTTTAACATGCTGAAGCAAGTTTAAAGATGTATGGGCTATTTCCCCTTTAAGATAGTTATGATGCCCAATGTGGCTGTTTCTCACCTGCTCATAATTTCCAATTTGTCCATTTTGTATTAAGCTATGACTAAGGAGCTATACGATACGAATGACCTTTTTGTGCTGTTGTCCATATTTGTTGCAATACAGATTGGACTTACAGTGAAGCGGAGATTCCACATAACTACAGCATGAATAGTGTTGCAAAGTAGTTTTATGTATCTCCTTCCATAGTTTCTGAATGAAGCAGATCAGTAGAATGCATTATCACCTTATCTTATCTGCATATGTCTGCTTGTATGTACATAACCTCCTTGTGAAGACAGCTGAGTTTGCTTTCACCTTCCCTGATTCACACAGGTCAAGTCATGTAGCAGGCAGGCTGGGGGAGGGCATTACACCATACCACATGGTAGAAGATTGAAGATGAGGAGGCTAGGCACTCATATAGTACTTATATACGTTTGCCATGGACTATACAACCATCACTATATACACTAGTTGCATCTGTTACCTGCACTCTTCCCCCCCCCTCCACTGCTCAGACATAAACATGAATATCTGGCCAAGCCAAGCAGTTATGCCCTGAAGGTGAGGAAGTCATGAAGTCTACAGGTTGCCTTCATTCAGGCCTGATACAGCCTTGCACAGCACAGAGCGTGTTATTAAAAACACATAATCCAAGATTACTGACAATTAAAGGTCTATGTCCACATTATCATTAGTTCCAGAGCTGATTCAGAGATAAAGGCTGCTGCATACTATGCAGATTGCTGTAAAACCTTCTTATAAGTTGTCCCATTGTTTTTCTAAAATGGACCTGAACTCTTGCACAGGACAGAAAGAAAAAGAGAAATGCACCCTGTATGTATTTAGAGAGTTTAGAGTTTGTCTAATTCCCCCACATCTGTAATTAATCACTAGTGTAATTTGATTTGTCAGCTGGCTGCCTCGGCAGAGCAGCTAATTTGTAAGCACAGGATGTTCACCCTATGTCTGCTTCCATGAAAGCAGGAAGTAAACACACTGCAGAGTTATTGCAGGATTTGCATCAGCTGTAACAAATAAATGTTTTTCTTTAAAGGTTATTATGATGCTGCTTATCTTTTAGAGCAGAGAGGAAGTTCTGAGTTCAGGTCCACTTTGAAGGGATAGACGGCTTCACCAAAGTGTAATGAAGCTGTGACATTTTATCATGTCCATTTTACCACTTAATTTAGGGGGTCTCTGTCACTACTGAACATTTTCACAGTGAGCTCCAGCTTCCATTTAAGGGGGCTCTTTAAGGAATTAAAGGAAAACTTAAGTCAGGAAAAAAAAATTATATTTACTCACCCGGGGCATCCCTCAGCCCCCCGAAGCTGGATGGTGCCCTCGCAGCCCCGCTCCGATCGTCCTATCCCCACCGGCGACTACTTCCAGGTTCGGCGGGCTGAGGGATGCCCCGGGTGAGTAAATATAATTTTTTTTTTCCTGACTTAAGTTTTCCTTTAAAATACTTTTCTTTTATGAGAGATATGCAGATTGTGAAGTGGGCCACATGTATACATCCATTTTTTTATGTTAATTTGTATTTATTTATTTGCCAGTAGGGATGTTATGCATGTAGTTGGCAGGGAAATGTGCATAGATTAAAGCTTTATTGCACCTGTTGTGGACAGTGCCACTTGATAAAGCTAAATTACTTTATCGAGTGGAACTGTAAGGCTGGTTTCACACCAGGACGTTATGGTCGCATAACGTGCCCCTAACGCAACGCCTGGGGCTCTCTAATGTGGACGTCAGAGTGAGCCGCGTTGTGCAGCTCACTCTGGCGTCCGTGATGCCGTGATGCGTACTCTTGAACTCATGCAGCATCACGTGGTCCCGCCCGGCCAATCGCCGCACAGAGCGGCCGCTCCAGGAAGTAAACACTGCACGTCACTGAGTGCAGTGAATATTAGCCATGTGCCCGGCCGCTCTCCGCTCCTCCCCAACATTACTGGGCATGTGCAAGCAGTCTAACGCGGCTCTGCCGCTTATGAGGTACTGCATGAGGTACGTTGTCTAATGGCGCAGCGTTACTAAGTAACGCAACGTGGGCACTGTGAACAGCCCATTGATTTTTCATTGCTGTGCGGTGGGGTGCGTTACAGGCTGCTTGTGCGGTGGGGTGCGTTACAGGCTGCTCTAACGTGCGCCTGTAACGTTCCACTGTGAAACCAGCCTAAATGTAATGGCAGTCCAGAGGCGGGACAAGGTACTCCAGCACCCAAGGCTGAGACACCAAAGTGTGCCCCTCCATTCCTGCCACCCCAGCCGTCACACACTGATTGCGATTAGACTAAGAGGTGCCACAGGGCCCACAACCTCCCCAACACCTTAATATCTAGTTATCTGGCTTGCAGTCACTGCTATGTATCCCCTTTTCTTATTTCTTTCTGCTTCAAACACAATTAGGAATGACAGCTGAATGAATTGTGCGCCCCCTCCTACACTGCGCCCTGAGGCTGGAGCCTCTCCAGCCTATGCCTCGGCCCGGCCCTGAATGGCACATACGCAGTTACGCACCTGCCAACAATCTGTCCAACTATCTTCCAAACTTGTCTCTTGGAAGATAAGTTGGGCATGTGTACAGCTGACAATCAACCAGATGACCAACTGAAAACAGGTTGTTTGCCAGATCCAACCGGTGGATCAATCTGACCAACTATTAGGCAGGCTGGAATGTGTGTACAAGTCTTTTGAACAACTTTATTGTTTTTGAATGTGGACATGTTGTGAACGTGTCATTTAGCTTGCACGCATAGGGCTTGATTTACAAAACGGTGCTAACTTTAGCACTGGCCCTTAGCACGTCTAAACTCAGTTGAAATGTGAGAAGTAGTGATCGTGCGCAAAGTACCGCGCGCAAAGTTTTGCGCGCCCACTGCACAGAGCACAGGGCGCTCCGTGCGAAGTGCCCATTAAAGCCTATGAGACTTAGCGCGCGCATAGAACTTTGCGCGCGTAAAACTTTGCGCGCAAAACTTTGCGCGCGGTCTGATTGAGAAATCCGGTGCTAACCTACTTAGCACCCTAGTTAACGCGCCTTAAGACTTTAGACGTGCTAAGTAGGTTAGCACCTCTTAGTAAATCAAGCCCATAGTATTTAAGTGAGTTGGTTATTTAGTTGGTTGGCGTGTGTGTACGTACTTTTCAGATAAACAACTTGTGTTGTTGGTCATGTTGTGTGGTTGGTTGTGCATTAAAGGGAAGGACTCCGCACCACATGCAAGTGATTGACAGTGGCGCTTGAGCAGGCGCTGTAGAAGACGACCTCACAAGGTCATTTTCTGCAGCAGAAGGGACCAGGAGCCAGCGGCTGAGTGCAGAGCTGCAGCAAGGGACATATCAGCTGCTAGGGGCTGGAGGAAGTAAATTACTTTTTTCCCCCTTTCCCAGGAGAAATCTTTACCTTTTCTCAAATAGATCATCGGGGGGTCTGTATGGCTGATATTGTGGTGAAACCCTCCAACAGTGTGATGTCATGACCGTGGTCTTGACAGTTTGCTGTCTGTGAACCTTGATGCATTGTGGGAAATAAAGGCTTTTTCCAACTGCTAAGCAAGCAATTTCTCCCTCTGTGCGTAGAACTCTCAGTATTGAACAATCTGTACAGATCACTTGGCAGAACTAAAGATATCACCACCAGTGATAAACTTTAGAATGAAAATCGGGGAGAGGGAAGATTTTACAATGGGCAAACACTGACTAAATCATCTATAAATGAATATTGTAAAAAATATGCAATTGTATTCAATATGTTATTTTCACTACAGTTCTTCTTTAATCTGCTTGTCTCCGTTCCAGGAAGCGGTCTGTTTTAATGTGTAGTATGAACCTAGCCTTACACTGCTCTTATCAGAAAATGTAGACCTTAAACATATACAGTATGTTGATATACGTGCTGACAGGTAGTGAAAGATTATTTTGATCTCACAAGTACACATATCTAACGACAATCTCTTTTTATGCACTATAGGAAGAAGTCAAGTAAAGAATACACAAGATGAGTGGATCACCACGGTATGTAGCCTGCACTCTACCTGAGGGCGTAGAAAAATGTCAAGCAAGTTCATGTATTATTACTATTAATCATTTTTGTAGCACTGGCACATCTTTACAACATGCATTGAACAATTTACAGTACATACACACCCTCAACATCGGCCTTTTAGGCTCTCACAACTTTTCTTGTGAAACACCTAAAAAAATCTCTTGCTATTGTTCAAGCAGCTGATAAGACTGACAAGAAATCAATTCAACATTTGGATTGACTTCTTATCAGTCTTATCAGCTGCTTGAACAATAGCAAGAGATTTTTTTAGGTGTTTCACAAGAAAAGTTGTGAAAGCCGCATCTACACACGTAGATGCGGCCGCGATGCTCCTTATCAATCGAGCCGCTGATGCGGCTCGATTGATAAGATCCAACAGGATGGATCTTGCTTCCGCCGATTCCCTGCTCGCTCCCCGCGAGGGGACAATGGCAGGGTATCGAGCGGAAGATAAGCGGCGCCGGCGGGGACGAGCGGGGAATCGTATGCGGCGCGCGAGCGGGGACACGGCGGGCACGCGGAAGAGGCGATCCGGCGGCTAATCGAGCCGCCGGATCGCAGCCTCATCTACGTGTGTAGATGAGGCTTAAAGGTGCGTACACACTGAGTACTAAATACAACGAAGGGTCTGCCGAACCCTCCCGCTGGGTGGTCTTTAGCTGACAGTATGCGCGTGTGTACGCGCTGTCGGCGGACTGATAAGGCTGTTTCTGAACAATCCGCTCAGCAGGGCAGCTGGTGATAATGGGCCTTGGGCAGTACAAAGTACAAATCCGGCCCTGAGGCTAGGAACTCGTCTCTACAGCCACTTCGCCTCAAACTGTTGTGCAAGGAGTTATGATCCTTGCGGGAGATAGTAATTGTGTGTAGGTATGCTCCTGAGCTCTGCACCTTCCAGTCCTTCATTTACCTGCTATTGATTCCCCCCACTCATAACTAGTGTTGCCTTTCAAATCTGGTCAAATTAGGCCCAGTGAAAATGGATCTGATTACCGGTCGATCAGATCCGTTTTCACCCCGTCGCCATTCAGCTGCTTCCGTTCCGTTTCCACACATCCCCCTCAAACCCCCAAAGTGGATTTTGCTGGCTAGAATGGTCCGTTTCTACTCTGGTGTGAAACAGAGTAACCAGGCAGCTCAGGGTGACTCAGAACCACTAGGAAAGTATATGGGGCCAAAAGAGACCGAAAAGCCCTCCTACTGAAAAAGCAATGCTTTAACGTTCGTTTTCTCATTGCCCCCAATGCAGTGCTTCAGCTTCCATATCCGTTCCGCTGGGCTCAGCGGTCTGGAAAGATTGCTGGAGCACCAAATTTGCAGTCCCTTCAGCGGACTGATCAGACCCATTCTAAAAGACCAATGTAAACGGATCCATAGGTTAACATTGGATCTGTTCGCATCCGTTAGTCCGTTCCTGGATATTAACGGAACAGATCCTGTTTCTCCTGCCAGTGTATACTGGGCCTTATGCCTGTCCATACCACTTCAGCATCATTACTTGTGCCACGGAGCTGCATTCCACGCCGTGCTTCACGTGACACTTCCTCTTTCCTCTCTGTACCTCTCTTTCCTCTCTGTACCTCTCTTTTATTATTATTATTGATTTATAACCTCTTTCAACCATTTCCAGTTAACTATTGCATATTATGCTCCATCACTTTTAAGATTAAGAGTCATCTTCTCTTCTTGCATCATAATTTGTATTGGCTATGTAGGCAGGTTTGTCATTTGCTCTACCTGTATATTGTTCAGTCTTGCATAATATGTTGGTAATTACAATTTTGTGGATAATCTCAATTTCACGTCAGTTACGCAACATTACGCTCACGGAATCAACAAGTGTATTTTTGCCTCACATGCGTGCCACCTGTCTGCTGAGTAGTGATGAGAAAATATGGCCATTTTCCTTTCTCCATCATTTTTGTGAAATTGTCACATTTTCACGCAGATGAAATTATAGGCAAAATATATGGACATAAGAAAAAACACATTTTTGCCAACAGAATTGGGAATAAGAGAACATATTTTCAAGAAAGGTCTCTTTTTTTTTTTTTGGTGAGAAAAAAAGAGTCCTTGTGAATTATACCTTATAATTCTGATTACCGGTATATGCTTAATTAATTTTGCCAAACTCATCACTAACGACCATTGTTGCAAGTGTGTACAGGCCTTAGGCCTGGGATGCACGGGTGGAGTGCCTGTGATTTCTGAAAGTGCAAAAGTCTGCCATATTACAGCGATTCCCAGAGCGATCACCATATCACCCTGCATCCCTTCAATGCGGTGCTCCCAGATTGCACCAAAAATGCTGCAGCCCAATCGCCAGCGTTGCAGTGTAGCCGCACTCATAAAGTTATACTGCTATATCGCTTTGCCAATCGCTGGCAATTGTTAAATGCTACTAAAGTGCTGCTAATGGGTCCCAGGCCTGAAATCTTTGCTTTCATGAAAAAATGTAAAATACATACCTGTATATATAAAATGTACATTTCTCCCAGAGTAAAATGTACAATAAACTACTTTGTTCCCTATGTTGCTGTCACTTACAGTAAGTAATAAAAAGATGACAGATCTGACAGGTTTTGGATTAGTCCATCCCTTCATGGGGGATTTTCAGTATTACTTTTATTCTTTACAAAAGCACTCCCTGGGAAAGATCTATATCAGGGATCCCCAAACGTTTTGGGTCGAGGGCCGGGTCAACATACTTCAGACTGCTGGGGGGGCGGAGTATACATAAGATGATGTAGAAGTCTTTGCGAGCCAGACAGTGAAGCATACCCAGGTGACAACCTGCAGTCCAATTGGACAGCAGTGTCACCTGATGTGGAATTTGATTGGAAACCAGCGAAATTACTTCTTTCTGGCTTCCATGTGGATGGGTGGTGCCAGCACTGCTATTCCAGATGCAGACAACCGCCGGGCGGATCGCTGGAAACCAGTCTTATCACGCGAACGATAGTCCGTATACACGTCTGATTCCGCGTGCGAACGACTGAACGACGGGACGTTCAAACGACCCGTCGTTCGCAAAAATCCGACGTGTGTATGGGCCTTAAGTAATACATTTTCTGTGTGTGGGGGGGAGGGGGTGGTAAAAAAGCCTCAGGGGGCCACATTCGGCCCGCGAGCCTAAAAGCTCGTACACACATCATACTAAAGCCAACGACGGGTCCATCGGCACCTCCCGCTGGGCGGGTTTTTCAGTAGACAGTACAGCGTGTGTACAGTCTGTCGGCGGAGTTGTTTCAGAAACAGCCTTATCAGTCCGCCGACAGACTGTACACAAGCTGTACTGTCTGCTGAAAACCCGCCCAGCAGGAGGTGCCGACGGACCCGTCGTTGGCTTCAGTATGACGTGTGTACGAGCCTTTAGTTTGAGGACCACTGATCTATATAAAGATACCAGGAAGCCTTCCTACTCCTTGTTTTCTCATTATTTTGGCAATTGGACTGAGGAACTCAAGTTCAGTAAGTGTTTTTTTAAATAAATAAATAACTGAGAATCTCCCATGAGGAGATGGAATAGTTCAATAACTAACAGATATGTCAGATTTTCAAGTGACGGCAAAAAAAAAAGGTAATTTATAGTTCTTTTTACTATGGGATAAATGTACATGTATATGTATGTATTTTAATTGTTTACGTTTTTTATGATAATGGCCCTTTAAGTCCATATTTCAGTAATGGGTGGAAACAATTGTTTAGCGTGCTATGCTGTGTGCTTTCTCTTTCCTTATAACAGCTGACCACAGCCTAGTCCATGCGGTGTAACCATTAACCACGTATCACAATGCCGTATTTCCAGCAGCTTATGGTATTGTTTGCTTCCACTGCTTGTTTTTATTGTGTGTTCCATCTCTGCTTTATTGTTTCTGCAAGGAAAACCGATAAAACACTATCCAATGAAGCAATTGTGTTATTGTGCCTATAGGCCTGTTATCTGGCCTGTCACCTGGGTGCGAGCTCCCTGCTGGGCGTGATAAGCGCAGCACATGCATTACACTGAGAGGAAGGAGTGGTGCCCGAGCAGCGCACAGGCCAAACCGCCCAGGCTGGATTCTTTTTGGTCCATTTAAGACAATGCTTCCAGTTTATTGAGTGATGAAGTCTCTTACTAACACATTAATGGGCAGGGGGGATGGGGAAGTCGGTTATATCAGAGGGAAAGAAAACTGGAAATTCAACAGGAAAATTGCAATATGTGTTTAAGCGTGTGATGATATTCTAAGAACAGATAGATATCGGTAGACTGAATCACTAACTGGTCTCTTATGCTGGGAATACACGATAAGATTTTCAGCAGATTTTCTGTCAAATCGATTTTCTGATCATTTTTTCTAATCGATTTCCATTCACTTCGATGAGAAATCGATCAGGAAAATGATTGATAATGAGATCGGACCTGTCGGAAATTATCTATCGAACCATCTATCTGCCCAAAAATCTCATGGTGTATTCCCAGCAGGGTAGAGATGACTGTGCTATTATTATTATTGCTCGATCATCAGGGCCAGTTTTAGGAACAATGGGGCCCCAGGGCAAAATAAACCCAGGGAGGGACCCCCCTGACAGACCCTCCCACTCCCCCCGACCATAAAGATACATTAGGGTCCGTTTGTTGCAGCCATATTTCCCCACAGGACCCCTGAACCAGCTGCTTCCCCTCCTCAACCACCCCCGAGCTTAACTATGATCCCCAGGGCCCCTGCAATGTATGACAGGGTAACAACTGGCCTGTCCTGGTGGGCATGCTTCTCTGTGAGATGCTACTCTTTTAAAGATGTGGATGGGGAGCACAATTAAGTTGGTGGGGAGACTCCTTGGGGGGGGCCCTATAGGCTCTGGGGCCCTGGGGCAATTGCCCCCTTTGCCTCTATGGTAGTGCTGGCCCTCTCCATCATCCAGATCTGTGGTACTACACAGAGCACAGTGTAGACAATAGTGGGTAATAAATATATTTAATGCATAGTTTATGTTCATAGTTTAAGATTAGGTACTTATACGATAGGGACACAAATGCATATATAGTTAATGCATAGTATAATAGAAAGATCCAGAAATAACATATAATAGGGATTGGAGAGGTGCCAATCTGTTTGAGGTAGGTAGTCATGATGAATAAATATCACATTTTTCTGACTTGATGCAAATTTGGTTGCAGTTTGTATGCAGATAGAAGACGGACCAGTCAGATGCAGTTACAGCTGATTTTGATTGGTCCATTTTCCATCTGCATACATATTGCAACCAGATTTGAAGCTATAGGAGTAGATTAGTTTTAGGTGTAAGTGAGGGTTGGGGTTTATTGTTAGTCATAATTAGGGGTTGTAGTGTTAGACATTGTTTGGGGGGCTATTGTTAGGCGTAGGTTGAGGTTACATAGTTACATAGTTATTTGGGTTGAAAAAAGACATACGTCCATCGAGTTCAACCAGAGAACAAAGTACAACGCCAGCCTGCTCCCTCACATATCCCTGTTGATCCAGAGGAAGGCAAAAAAACCTTTACAAGGCATGGTTCAATTAGCCCCAAAAGGGAAAAAATTCCTTCCCGACTCCAGATGGCAATTAGATAAAATCCATGGATCAACATCATGGGGCATTACCTAGTAATTGTAGCCATGGATGTCTTTCAACGCAAGGAAAGCATCTAAGCCCCCTTTAAATGCTTCCTGTGGCAATGCATTCTACATCTTAATCACCCTTACTGTAAAGAACCCTTTCCTAAATAAATGGCTAAAGCCCAGTCTACACGATACGATTCTTTGTGCGATTCGATTACGATTCTTTTTGCGATCCGAATAAATCCGACATGTCCGATCAGGATTCGATTCGATTCAATTCGATTTGCCATTGCAAAACAATGGCAAATCGAACTGAATCGAATCGAATCCCGATCGGACATGGCGGATTTAATCGGATCGTAAATAGAATCATAATCGAATCGCACAAAGAATCGTATCGTGTAGATAGGGCTTAAAACGTTTTGCCTCCATGCGCAGATCATGTCCTCTAGTCCTTTGAGCAGGCCTAGGGACAAAAAGCTTATCCGCCAAGCTTTTATATTGATATTTATATATAGAGGCGTCTTTTCTCTAGACTAAATAAACCCAGTTTATCTAACCTTTCTTGGTAAGCGAGACCTTCCGTCCCACGTATCAATTTTGTAGCTCGTCTCTGCACTTGCTCTAAAACTGCAATATCTTTTTTGTAATGTGGTGCCCAGAACTGAATTCCATATTCCAGATGTGGCCTTACTAGAGACTTAAACAGGGGCAATATTATGCTAGCATCTCTCTTTTATTTCCCTTTTAATGCATCCCAAAATTTTGTTAGCTTTACCTGCAGCGGCTTGGCATTGAGTACGATTATTTAACTTGTTGTCGATGAGTACTCCAGAAGGTGGCCATACACTGGTCGATTTGCCATCAGATTCGACCAACAGATAGAACCCTCTCTGATCGAATCTGATCAGAGAGGGATCGTATGGCCACCTTCAGCCTAAAACCGATCACAATCTGTGGAGCTGCCGCCAAACCCCCCCCCCCCCCATACATTACCTGTTCCGGCCGGCGCGAGTTCCCTGGTCCCCGCTGTCTTCTTCTCCGCTACGGGCTCCAGACCGTTCCTGCAGCTACTGAACTTCCTGTCTAGGGGAAGTTTAAACAGTAGAGGGCGCTCTACTGTTTAAACTTCCTGCCGGGACTGGAAGTTCTGTGTAGCAGCAGCCGGTCCGGAACCCAGCGCGGAAAGAAGACAGCGGGGGACCAGGGGACTCGCGCCGGCCGGAACAGGTAATGTATACCCGCTGTATTGCGTCGGTCGTCGGGCATTTGAACACCGCTATCGACGCACGGACGGATCGACGGGAACGATCGATTTCGGACGGAAATCAATCGTTCTGCCAGCGGTGTGCGCGGCGATTTCACAGCCGATTCAATCACTGTGATCGTATCGGCCGTATATCGGTGGGAAAATCGTTAGGTGTATGGGCCCCTTAAGTCCTTCTCCAAGTTTGATGTCCCCAACTGTATCCCATTTATTTTGTACTGTGCTAGACCATTGGTACGACCAAAATGCATGACTTTACATTTATCTGCCATGTATGTGCCCATATAGCCATCCTATCCAGATCCTGTTGCAATATGTCCCTATCTTCCTGAGAGTTGATAATTCTGCACAATTTTGTATCATCTGCAAAAATAGCAACATTGCTTTCTACTGCATCTACTAGGTCATTAACAAATACATTGAAGAGCACTGGAACCAGTACAGACCCCTGTAGGACCCCACTGCTAACAGTCACCCATTTTGAGTATTAGACATCGGTTGGGCGGGGGGTGTAGTGTTAGGTGTATTTAGGGGTTGTATTTAGGGGTTGTAGTGTTTGGCGTTGGTTGGGGGGTTAGTGTTAGGTGTAGGTTGGATTTGTAGTGTTAGATGTTGCTTGAGGGGGTTAATGTTAGGCGTAGTTAGGAATTGTAGTATTAGAAGTTGGTGGGGGGGTTACTGCTAATCGTAGTTATGGGTTGTAGTGTAAGACATTATTGGGGGGTCATTGTTGGGGGTTTTAGCGTTAGACATCCGTTAGGGGAGTTAGTGTTTGGCGTAGGTTGGGGTTGTAGTGTTAGACGTTGGTTGGGGGGTTAGTGTGTCAGACATTGGCTGGGGCGGTTAGTATTAGATGTAGTTAGAGGTTGTAATGTTAGTCATTGGTTGGAAGGGTTATTGTTAGTCGTAGTCAGGGTTTGTAGTGTTAGATGTTGATTAGGGGGGTTATTGTTAATCGTAGTTAGGGGTGGTAGTGTTAGACGTTAATGGGGTGGTAGTATTAGACGTAGGTTGGGGTTGTAGTGTTAGACGTTAGTTGGGGGGTTTTAGTGTTAGGCGTAGGTTTTGGGTTGTAGTGTTAGACATTGGTTGGGGGGTATTGTTAGTTGTAGTCAGGGTTTGTAGTGTTAGACGTTGGTTGGGCGTTAGTGTTAGGCATAGGTTTGGGTTTTAGTGTTAGATGTTGGTTGGTGGTTAGTGTTAGGTGTAAGTTGGAGTTGGAGTGTTAGACATTGGTTGGGGGGTTAGTGTTAGGCATAGGTTGGGATTATAGTGTTAGACATTGGTTGGGGGTTAGTGTAACAATGGAAAGAGGGATCCGTACACAGACTTTCCAGGGACAATGTGCTTTTTATTGTTCCACTGCACACATATATGACATCAAATCGTCTTAAGAGACAATCATTTCAGGGGTCTATCTGGTCCCTTTTATCAAGGCATAAGCAGACAAACATGTCTGTTTGATAGCATTAGTGTTAGGTTGGAGTTGTAGTGTTAGATGTTGGTTGGGCGTTAGTGTTAGGCGTAGGTTGGGGTTGTAGTGTTAGATGTTGGTTGGGCGTTAGTGTGAGGCATAGGTTGGGGTTGTAGTGTTAGACATTGGTTGGGGGGTTAGTGTTAGTTGTAGGCCGGGGTTGTAGTGTTAAATGTTGGTTGGGTGGTTAGTGTTAGGTGTAGATTAGGGTTGTAATGATAGTAGTTGGTATGGTGAGTTATTACTGTTAGTAATTGGTAAGGGGGCGGTTAGTGGTAGGCGTACCTAGGTGAGGGATAATGTGAGAGTTAGGTTAGGACATGAGATAGTAGAATATCAGTAACATTTCCCATATTCTACTATCAGATGCATCTGGCACTCAAATTCCCATGTGCCTTTATTGAGTGTGCGCTTTAGAGTGACTGGCCTTCCTGATGTGGACCTCAAGATACTGAGCTTAGGAAATTGCAACTAGTTTTATCTAAATATACTCAAACTTTGCTTAAGCATTGCTGACTTAAAGAAACTGTATAGTAATTGTATTAATTATCACCTACAGTATAACTATTCCTGAATGGTAAATTATAACATTGAAAGAGTTATATTAATTTCTCTTTTTCTTTATTGTAGAGTAAACGGGATGTCAAAACCCAATGCCAAATCCATATACGGTAAGTCTGAAAATGCTATTTAAAAGCTAAACCTGGATCTCTTTTGATACATATGTTTTGTATATACTCATAATCAAGTCAACCTTGAGTTGAAGCAGTAGGAAAATGTGTAAGACCCAAAGATAACTTGACCCTATATGTGACAGACCCTATTGCAAGCTCCTCAGTGAAAAGTAATGCCATGTCCCCCTAGTGGTGGGAATGAGGCTGGATCTTCAGGATACTACATACTGTACATCACCTCACAGTTGCCTAGGTAATGTTTCTGAACTGTGGGTCATTGGGAACAATCCCCATGCCTTCCAGATATCCAAATCCCATCATGCTTTGCTCTGATACCACTGTAATATATTCAGCAGCCTTTAGCTAATGGTGCCAGAAATGTGGAAGTAGGATCAGATAAAAGTTGAGACAACGGAAGAATTTAGAAACTGATAACACCCCCCCCCCCCTCCCTCCCCAATAAATAAATAATAATAATCTAAATCATTTGGCCTATACACAGGGATGGGCTGATGAGCTGGCAAGATGGAGGGACCTGACACGACTCTCTGCTCTGTTCATCCAAATAAATACTTTGCTTTATCTTACTGAGTCTGATAAGGAAGGGAAAAATGTTTGTTGCATTGAATATACCTGTGAATATCAAGGCCAGATGTATACATTTACCTGCCTCTAGGCCAAGTATGTCAGGGCTCCCCTTCCATGAGCAGCAGCACCCTCCCATTCCATGTGCAGCCCCCTCTTCCATGTGTATCATCCATGTATAGCAGCCCCTCTCTTTTATGCACAGCTCTTTTGAGCATCAGCTTCCCCTTTTCATGTGTTGCTCACTATTTGCAGCCTTCTCTTTCATATGTAGCAAACCCATTTCACTTTCAAGTGCCCCCTTGGCCTGTAGCCATCCAAGGCCCGGGCCTTTGAGGCCTTTCCAGAAATCCGGCCCTGGTGAATATACCTGCTTACCTACAAGTTCCTATGTCTAGGCAGCACCTGCATTCTTTGACCTGTGAAATGCAGCAAAGGGAGGCTGGAACCGAGAGAGGCTCCAGCCTCAGGGCGCAGTGTAGGAGGGGCGCACAACTCACTCAGCTATCATTCCCCTATTGTGTTTAAAGCAGAGAGAAATAAAACAAGGGGACACATGATAGAGACTGCAAGCCAGATAACTAGAGATTAAGGTGTTGGGGGCCCTGGGCCGCCTATTAGCCTAATAGCAATCAGTGTGTGATGGCTGGGGTGGCAGGGATGGAGGGGCGCACTTTGGTGTCTCAGCCTTGGGTGCTGGAGGACCTTGTCCCGGCTCTGCTTGAAGCTCATACCATTTTTGCTGCTCCGCCACCTCTGGAACCCGTTATTTCTATCTCCAAAGATCGTGCCTGTGACCTCAAAGATTGCCGCGACCTTTACATTGCATCTGGGTCACCAGCCTCTCCCTGCACACATGACCACACAAGCTGCTTTCCCAAGCACGCCACCCTGCTCTTTGGGGCACGCTGGACGGAGCTTGCGTGCATGAGTGCACATGTTCGCATGCGCATAGACGCGCTTATGCATTGAATGAGACAGCTTGTGCACAGCTGGCTGGATTCAGAGCAGGGAGCCGTGCATTATTGGGTGGGGCGGAGAAAGGGGAACACGTGGCCCTGCATGAAGGAGGAGAGGCAGATTCTGGGAAAAATAGCTCCGCCTCCTCCTCTTCGTTCTATATTCGACTGAAATGGTCAAAGTTTTAACACAGCGATTTCGGGAGCAGGGGAGCTGCCAGAGAAACAGCATAGGCACAGATGACCAAGGGTCCCTTCAAGGTAAATGATGATCCATTTAAAAAAAAAAAATGATTCACTTTAAAAACCAGGAATGACCTTCTGACTCCACAGATGATGATCCTGTGATTCCACAGATGATATGCATACCTCAGAAATGAGAAAGAGGGACAAGTAAGCCACACCCCTGCCACACCCCTGTTCACGCCCCCATCATTCCCCTAGTTACGCATACCATAAAGATTTCATAAGAAAAATATGCTGTTTTATAATTCAAAACGCACTGGTCCTTTCTATCCTGGTTCATTTTCCTTCATATTAACATTTTAAAACTAGTAATATATCAATTTAAAGGGTGGGAATAAAGTTTAGAGTTAATCAAACACATTTTTTAGTAGAAAATATATATATATATTTACATAGAAAGAGGGACAAAGTCCTGAAAGAGGGACAAATGAGGAAGAAAGAGGGACAGAGGGACAGGGCTCCCAAAGAGGGACTGTCCCTCCGAAAGAGAGACAGTTGGGAGCTATGGATATGGCTGGTTGCTGTATCTGTTGAATCAGAAGACAACAGGCTATTTGGAGTGAGTACTTGCATTAGTTTAGGATAATTTGTGGCCATGTCTAGAAGCATGTACATCTACGCAACCTAAAAGGGATCCCTTGATTAGAGGGTCACCAAGAGGACAATCCAGTCTGGCAGGTACTGCCTCTTGTAATTAAAAAGAACAACATAATCATTTTCAGGAAGTGAGTTTGCACACCTGTCATTGGTGTCATTACACTTTGTAATGTGCAGCAAATTAAATAGCCGTAAAGCTGATTGAAGGATACAAGTTAAGTATTAAAAACTATAGGCTGCCAAAGATTCTTGTTTTTAGTCAGTGCAGTACACATTCTGTTATGTCTATACTTACCTTGTTTACTGTGTGGTTTTATCATGTTGTTGGCATGTTTTAGTGTAGCTTTTACAGATGAGTCATTTGGATTTGAATATTTAAGTCCTGGTTCACTTGTGTTTTTAATTCCAAGAGATGTCATTATAAAGCAAATTAAGGGTGTTAAATCAAACTGTTAAAACATTTTATTTTTATGATTTAAAAATATATACTTATAGCTGGAATGGAACACGTGTCTCTAGACACTCGCCAATAATAGCCTACAAACTCCATGCTGCCCACATTATGGGGGAGCGGGTCTAGTTGTGTTCTCTGCCTGCTGCCACACCTCCCCAGTGACTTGCAGCCTAATCATTGGTTATCGGTCACTAGGGAGGTGTGGCTAAAGGAGGGGTCAAGGTCAGCTCCTCCCCCTCATGACGTGGGCTATTTCACTGCAGTACCACATTGACCTTGCTGACTGCTAGGGAGGGAAGCAAGAGGAGTGCAAGAAACTGCAGGCCTGTCCTGGGGGGCGGCTGGCCATGTGTGATCCACTGCAGCATTACATTTATATTTTTATGTTACAAAAGCTAAGAAGTTGGAGTGCAGAGATGGAATGCTCTATTATGAATGGTACTGAATGCATTGATAACACAGTGGGCTAACAATGTAATGATTCAGGTAGTCTCCGATAAACAAATAAGATAGGGACTATAGGTTTGTTCTTAAGTTGAATTTGTATGTAAGTCAGAACACTGTGCCCTCCAGAGCCACCCTCTGTCTTCCTGCGCCATCCAGTGTCTCTAATGTCCCTGTGTTTCCCTGTGCCTCCACTGTGCCATACTGTGTCTCCAGTGTCCCCCTGTGCCTCCACTATGCCATCCTCTGTCTCCAGTATCCACTCTGTCCTCCTGTGCCTTTCTGTATCTTCAGTGTTCCCCTCTGTCCCCCTGTTCCTCCACTATGCAATCCTGTGTTTCCAGTGTCCCTGTCTGCCCCTATGTGCCTCCACTGTACAATCCTGTGCTTCCAGTGTCGCCTCTGTCCTCCTGTGCCTCTACTGTGTCTCCAGAGTCCCCCTCTGTCCCCCTGTGCCTCCACTGGCCATTCTGTGTCTCCCTCTGTCCCCTGTGCCATCCTGTGTCTCCAGTGTCTCTCTCTGTCCCCCTGTGCCCCCACTAACCCACAGATGAGCTAATCTGTATATCTTTGAGAAAGTAAGAAGATCAGTTGGTAGTGAGAACATTACCTGCTGGGGAGTGCCTCTTATTATATTTATGGGCTGCATGCTTGCTGCGGGCAGTTTTGTTTTTTGTGTGTGCAGAATATGCTACAGTATATGCACTTAATTAATGCTTGAAATCCATTATGCAAAAAATGACAAGTCCTTTAGGTGATAGCCATGGGTGTTTCTCCAGACATCGCAGCAGGCTGAAGTCAGGCAGTAGATTTGTCGCTTGACGTACTGTATTTACATACATTAGCTATGTCATTATTTGTGTGCAGAAGAATCATATGAATTCAGTGACAATGAAAGCAGGAACAGGCAGGTATACCTGGGCTCTAATCTCACAATAACCAGCGTCTTCCTGTTTCTAGAACAGGGCTCCTTTCAGCACTGACAGTCGCTTGGAACAAAATACACTTGTTGTCTTTTCAAACAGGCCCTGACATTGAGTCTGTGCCACGTCATTTAAAGGGGAACCTCACAGTGCTTTCAGTGCACTTAACAGGAAATCCTGGGCAGGGCAGATGTCACTCAGATAAAAATGGAATATAATTTTTATATTATTCTTGTATGAATCATCAACACTTACAGAATGGGATTGAGAAAGCATTTCAAGGACGATGCAGCAACTCAACAAGGTAACATTGAGTGTACAGATGGATAGGAATACTCTGGGTCACCATGAGCTATCTGGGTATCCCTGAGTACTGGTCCAAGCCCTATAGGGCTGTCCAAATGGCGGCCTGATGTGGCCCACGGGCCACACTCACTTCCCTGGACTATTTTTTGTGTCAGGCCCCCTCCTCTGGCAGGCCCACTTTTTGTTTGTGCATGGCTCCGCCCCCTGAAGCCAGGACATTGATGCTCTGTCCCCTCCAGCTAAAAAATCCGGTGCTAGTCACACCCCCTACCCATGAAGTTAGACGGCACTGCCATAGAGCCATATCAATTCATACCATGCACTGATGAGGACCAACAAATCTAAAACAGGCTGTATGCATGTTGGGGTGCTGTGAGCTACAGGCTCTCTATACATCAGTGGTTCTGGATGTGCAGCCTGGCTTTTAGGGGCATAAAGAGATGATTTGCATATTCACAAGTGATGCATCATGGGATACCACAGTTGCTCACTTAAAGCTGAATCATCACAAATTCCCTTATGTTTTAAGAGAGCAAAATTACATTCAGCTGTACAGATAGATGTCAGTGAAAGATGAATTCTGATTGGATGCTGTACTTTGTATGTAGCACTTCAACTATTCGAAAAACCTTTTTTTCAAAAAAGATACGTGAGAAAATATTAGGGTTGATTCACAAAACCCAGACAGCACACAGCAATGGCTTACACCATCAACGTTACGCGCCCGTACACATAACCCAACTTATGTTATGTACACAACTAGCAGTTGGATCACATAAGGTGTGTTATACAAATAGCAGGTTGCGCTGTATGCTCAATGCACATTATATTGATGTTGCGCCAAAAAGGGAGGGTGTCACCTATCTAGTTAATTACAGGCGACCAAGCAGGTGAGTTATGAACCCTAAGACCCCCTGATTCTAGTAGTATTAAGGCAAACCCTAACATGACAGGCTATGTCTTTTACACTGGAAGTACACTTCAAGCTTTGCAAACATGCTGGACTGAACTAAGCCAAGGCAGCCATTCACAAAACGGCACAAAATGGTGCACCATGCGCCACCATAAGCCGGGATATGAATTCCGACTTTAGTGGTGCTCAGACAGTACGTCGAAAGATGGAGCCCAAGTTACTTTTAAAACAGCCTAATTAGGGCGATAGCAATAGCTGGCAGCTGAATTCTGTCTTTCCCCTAAGTCCATGGCGGCCTGGAGGGTTAATAGTAATTAACACCACCGGTATTTTTGCAGGAGCAGGGTGAGCTGTTTTTATTTGGCTTTACTCTGCGCCCAAATTTCCCGGGCCCGTTTTTGCATGTATGCGCAATTCAGAGATGTCTTAGCTGAGAATCTAGAGCCCATGCAGATGTCCCCAAGGTCACTTAAAGATCTGGCTCATCGGATCTATAAGCCATAGCAACACATGGGGCCATCAGTCTCCTTCTCACCCACACTTATCTTTCAGGATAGGGTAGTGGATTTTGGTCCCTTTAAAGTGCATTTTGTTGTTTTATGGTGCTGAGCATTTACAGGTGAACAGTTATAAAATGACAAAAAGATGGAGACACCGAGAACCCAATATAATGTAGTATGTACTGGCAGAATGGATATGTAAACAGACAGAGGTGCTGAGCTTTGCTCCATTTTTATTTGCCTGATGAAGCAGGAAATGCCTACGAAACGTGTTGCACTTGCACTTTTTGGAGTATACACATAAATCCTTGTTGTTTTGAATATATACAACAGTCTCTTTATGTGTCTGCTTGGAGGAGGTAAGTCCACCTCTGCCTCCTCTCATTTTAACATTTTTAGTAAATGTTATTCTTTTGGCGACTCTGTCTGCATATACAGTTATAAAATGACCTCTCACTGTCTTATACGCTCCACCACCTCCACCCTGCCAGCAAAAATGTTCCGTTGTCTTCTGCTGATAGAGAACATGTGCATTAAATCTCTGTGTTTATAAGGTGCCCATCCCTGATAGGCAACTTCAGGCTCCACACCTGACAAAATAGGATATGCTTCACAAGTGCGCACCGCACCCTGTTTTGTTTCATTCCTTCCATATTTCTACTTATGCTTGTCAAAAGTAAATGTGTTCTTTTCTTATCTGGAGAGCGAGGTCACTTGGGATGCATAAGAGTCCTGCTGCTCATGTGTGAAATGCGTGGGTCACCTGATCCTGCTGCACAGATCTGACTTGTTTACCTGTGGTGGCATACCTGACAGACCAGAGCTCAAATTCACTATTACACCAGTGAAAGCTTGAGGCAGCGCTCCATAGGGCTCACATTGTAGGTGTTGTATGCTTTCTAGGCTACTGCTTTCACAGGATATGTGATTCTAATGTGTAGGCTGATAATTAATGCTGGCCTCCCACGTGGACAATCTTACCAATGTTCATACAGTGAGAGTCTAACTAAACAATATGCTCAAAAGTTATATTCCAGGGAGGTGACTTCATAATACACAGTTGTGGCACGAGAGGGAACCCAAGGTGAGAGGCATATGGAGGCTGACATGTGTATTTCCATTTAAATAATGCACATTGCCTGGCTATACTGCTGACCCTCTGCTTGTAATACTTTAATCCATAGGCCCTGAACAAGCATGCAGATCAGATGTCTATGACAAATCTGACAAGATTAGCTGCATGCTTGTTTCAGGTGTGCGATCAGGCCCGGATTTATATCACAGGATCCTATAGGCACAGATCTCCTGGCACCCTAGACTTCACCCTCCATGAACCTACAAACCCCACCGAATAGCACCGCAAGTGTGCTGGCTGGCCCAGCTGTCACTTCTCCCTTACTTGCCTTGGCTGTCATAGCTACAGATGTCCCTTAGTATTAGGTAGCCAAAGTTACACTCAGTATTCAGTAGCCAGTAGTGCACCTGACTGAAGGGAGATCTCCTCATTGGAATTCAGAGAGCTGGGTGATAACCTCTCTTTTACACTCTGCTCAGGATGCTGCATAGGGAGGGAGGGAGGGAGGCATTTGGGGAAGGAAGTGAGCCGCCTGTCCATCATCAGGCGCCTACAGTGCCTTATGGTAAAACCGGCCCTGTGTTTTGGCCTGGACCAAAACCGGAGCCACGGATACCAATGTTAAAAATAGCGTCCGTCTTCAAACACTTCAAAAAACGGATCTGCGGGGTCCGGCTTGAAAGACTGAACGGAGATTCCGCATTTGCTGGGACTTCATGCACCGCAAATACACCGAGGGGTAGTGAAAGGCAATACAAAAACGGATCTCACTCTACACAGGCTATTTTGCACACAAAACTGATGCCAAAACGGATTGACTACTGCCTGCTCCTCCCCTCAACGTCATCTCTGACAGCTTCCTGTTTACAAGCTTGGAGAGATGAGGGTGACAAGGTGGGAGAGACAGCGCTGCCATCATGCCCAGCAAAAAGTACATAAACACGAAGGACCTGATTATGGCGGTCAAGGAGCGTCCAGAGCTGTACAACAAGAGACATGCGAATGAGAATAAGATTGGTTCAGCAATTGTTTTTTTTTACAGCATAACCACTTCCACTTCCTTCCTGTTGGCCATAATTCACTCCAAAATCCTCCCCACTACATTCCACATTTTCTTAAATGGTTAAAGTGGACCCAAATTAAAAATACAAGATTTCAGAAATAAAATCTATTTTCTAAATTATAATAATAAATAGCAGCCTTTTTTCAGCTGCATGATGACAAATATAAAATATTTTACATTTATTGGAGGAACTTCCTTTCATATTGCCGGGACAGAATCCGGCAAACTGGTGGAGTAGGTGGTGTGCAGCAAAGGAGGAACTGCTAATGGCTGCCACCTGTATAACCCTAGTTATAAAAAGAGAATGGTGAAAAGCATGCACTGAAATGATCATAGGTTTGAAGGAGTGTTTATTTATCTTTGTATGTGTCAGAGTGGTGCAACTAAATATTTTGAATTAAAAAAATGTTTGGTTCCGCTTTAAACTACTGCTTTTTTTTTAACCATAACCACACCCACTTCCTTCCTATTGATCAACATTGACATATAGATTGTTTATTTGCAACAAAACCCCTTCCACTTCCTTGCTATTGGCCAATATCAACAGCATAAAAAAGACAAGTTTCTGTACATTTTTGGGGTGTAAAAAACAGAATGGAAACAGATAGGAAACGGATGCTCTTTTTTCCAAAACTAATCAGTTTGCGTTCCGTTTTTTGAAAACCGCAGCCCGGACCGCAGATTGCGTTCTGCACCCGTACCTAGTGTGGACCGACCCTTATGCGTTGCAGTGCAGTGCTTTCTGAGAACTCATTGCTGCACGCATATTATTCTGCAGCGCCGCTCTGTCTCATTTAGTGCTTTTGAAAAGGTTCATTGCTGCAGCAGAGAGCAGATGCTGTGCACTGCCTTATAAACACAAGACCACTTGCAGGAGATTTAGCTTCACTTCCTGTCCCTGTGACCTCCAAAGACCTTCATGGCTTTGATGTGGGTCTCTGGTGTTCCTGTGGACAGGAAGTAACAGATAGAAATAAAGACATAACAAAAGTGCTTATTTTTCACCACTCCACAAAGAATTTTATTCATAGCCATGCCATGCATTTGAGTGAACCTAACTTGCCTAATCTCCATGCTTCATCCAGTGACTGACTAAGCATTACCTTGTACTAATACTGTGCTGTGTGATCTGGTTTTCTTGTATTCCTGTATTGTCATATTGCTGTATGTCACCCCAAATATTGTCTGTAACCTAAATTAATGTTCAGCGCTGCGTAATATGTTGGCGCTTTATAAATACAATAAATAATAATAATAATAATAGCCGGTACTTTTCCTATTGGTGAGATTTACTCATTTCCTGTGAGGACATGAAATTAAGGCACACTCTCACAGATGAGGACAAAGGCAGCAGTAAAAACCTCAGATTAGTCCTAACACCTTACCACACTATCCATAGCTAAAATACAAATGCTAGATAGCTGCCAGGTCCTCTTGTTTTCCCTGTAAAAGACATCTGTGCAGATCTAGGCAATGAGTAAGCATGTTCCAAGCAATACTAGCAAGGAGCATGACTGAAGTGAGGCAGAGAGGATTGTCCTGCATTGCTCAAATATTAGCTAAGGGTGTCATCTTTTGAAACTATGCAGAAGTGTTTGGGCGGTTCTCTGTGACATCACCGAGGATGCAAGACTCATACTGGAAATAGTCACTAATAGAGTCAAGCCAATATTTCACCTGCTGTCAGGTACAGCTATTTCTGTAGCGGACAAACACAGACACATCTCTGAAAACATGCAGGTTTTATCACAGAAGCTAATGTAATTGATAGAAAAAATGCATGCAGTGCTTCACTGCTGTCAGTTCTTATCTGCATGGGGAAAACCATGGCCAATTAAATAACATTGGTTCTCAGTTTACCTGTGCACAAAACGAGGGGGGGGGGGGCCTATCCGAAGTTTTGCAGAGAGCCCAGTGATTTCTATATATGCCCCTGGGTAGGTATGTGACATTAGTGTATCTTCTCGAAGCAGTCAAATGATTGTGTAGAGGTAGCGCATATGTTGCACAAATAGCACATCTTGCATTGTGTATGCAGTGTGTGCGTTGCTAGTATAATGTATGTTATGCATATGGAATATTGCGCATTATACTAGCAATACACACGTGGTATACATATTGCAAGTTGTGCTATTTGCAGAATGAGCGCTACAGTACATGCATAAGTTCTGGTAGAATTGGCATGCTAATGTTACCGCTACTTCATGAATATACCCCACTTTGAGAATTATTCCATGTGAACTGACTCGATTAAAATAAACCTGAAGCTTTTAAAAAAAAAAAAAAAAAAAGCTTCATGCTTACATCAGTAGGGGAAGCCTCTAGAGGCATCAAAGGCTTCCCCGATGTCCATAACCCCGCCTCCGCTGCCAGCCATGACTTTCTTGCTCTTTGCGGTTGTCTTTGCGCTCTTTCCGGCTCCCCTCTGTGTACAAGTGCAGGCGCAAGGATGGCCATGCCTGAGCAGTAGCATGGAGCCCCTTGTGAATGGAAAAAAAAGCAATACATGAGCAGCTTCATGATATTGCGCAGGCACTGGCTGTACTGTATGCCTGACCAATGTGTCTGCACTCATACAAGGAGGGTAGGGCGGCCACAAGTAGTCTTCGACTTTAATGTCAAAGATGGCAAAAGGGGTCCCAGAGCAAGAACAGAGGGGCTTTAAAAGATGGAGGGAACTTCTGGACCATTCAGAGAATTCCCGCTACTAAAGCATCTATCTTACTTTTTATATATAACCTCAGGTTTACTTCTAGCTATGAGTGGCTAGCTGGCATAACTGTACAAAGTATTCAAGCACTATTTCCCATCTCCCAGACACACACACACACACACGCGCTTACACACACGCTTACACACATACACACACACTCATACATACACGAACAAATGCTTACACACATACACACACATACACTCTCACACACGCACACATACACACTCACTCCTGTTTACACACACGTACACACACACACACACACACACACACACACACACACACACACACACACACACACACACACACACACACACACACCCTCTTTCACACATACACACACTTACACATACACTCACATTTACATACACACACTTGCACAACATTTCCTTTAAAGGTGTACTCCACAGCCTTTGCCTGTAAAGAATCTGACAGCGCTTTTAATGTTATTGTATTGATGAAACCTCTGGGTTTGTATTTTTTAATATATTTAGTTTTGATTGCTGAGCTTTATGACATAATTGCTGTAATGACCGGAACCATAAATCTGGAAAACGCAGGAATTAAGGCTGTATTAAAGTGTTTCCCCAGTTACATCTCTGGTCCTCCATACCACATCACTGAATTTCATCTACAGTTAGTGCTGCCTGTCACCACGACTCCTCACAAACCCCACTGTGCTGCATTACCTCACTCCACTGTGTCACTCGCAACACCATGCAGAGCTGGGACAAGGTCCTCCAGCACCCAAGGCTGAGACGCCAAAGTGCGCCCTTCCATCCCTCCCACCCCAGCTGTCACACACTGATTGCTATTAGACTAAGAGGCGCCCCAGGGCCCCCAACACCTCCAGCACCTCTTAATCTCTAGTTATCTGACTTGAAGTCACTGCCATGTATCCACTTTTCTTATTTCTCTCTGCTTCAAACAAAATAGGGGATTGATAGCTGAGTGAGTTGTGCGCCCCCTTCTACACTGCGCCCTGAGGCTGGAGCCTCTCTTGCCTCTACCTCGGCCCGGCCCTGACACCATGCTCCTTCCTGACTCACAAACTGAGGGGAGGTGGGTCAGTGATTGTGGCAGCCATATGTAAAGTATGTATAAATACCTCTGAACAATGGGGGCGGGGCTTAGGGTTAGTCATATAACAGAGGGCTCAAGGTAGAATCGGTGGCAGGTACTGCATAGTAAAATGTATAGGTAATTTAAATTACCAATATTTTACTATTAGCAGCACCACCTGGCGTCCAACTGGTGCGACAGTGCCACAATACGTACTCTGCAGGATAACCCATTGCAGTACTGTGGCCATTAAAGTGGACCTGAACTCAGAACTTCCTCTCTGCTCTAAAAGATAAGCAACCACACACTAACCTTTAAAGAAAAATATTTCTTTGTTACAGCTGATACAAATCCTGCAATAAATCTGCAGTGTGTCTACTTCCTGCTTTCATGGAAGCAGACATATTGTTAACATCCTGTGTTTACCAATTAGCTGCTCTGCCATGTCAGCCAGCTGACAGCTGCGAGATCAAATTACAACATGTGCTTAGTCACAGATGGGAAGCATTAGACAGGCTAAACTCTCTAAATACATACAGAGTGCATTTCTCTCTGTTTTCCCTCTGTCCGGTGCAAGAGTTCCGGTCCCCTTTAAAAGGTGGAAGGTATAGGCAGCTAAAGGGATAACACAAGACAGGTGACTTTCTTGCCAGGGAGAGCAGTGAATGAGTTAAGCAGGGTTTTGTCTCTGGGCAAACACCAGAGAAGAAAGTGTCTTATGTCTCCTGGCTGGAAAGTGTTTCACCAACAAATTAAGAAGTTCTATAAATATTGGTGTGTTTCCAGCTCTTGTAAAGGCTGTGACTAGGCAAACCATTGCAAAAGCATGTTTCCATAGCAACCTGGAAATGTGTGCTTGTAGCCTGCTGGGCATTTTATCATAGGCAATGAAGATAATCAGATGATATACTTTACCCAGGGTCAGGCCAAGTTCCTTGTGGTCAGAGGGATTTTCTACTAGCGCCTCTTAATTTGTCCACTTCACTCTTTAACCTCTTCAGAGTTAAGTGCCAGCTTCAGCAGGATTCAGGTTTTCATGGCATCGCTCCCCCTAAGTGATTGGCTTTGGCCAGATTAACCTGTCTTTTGTTCATGTTGTACAGGTAGTGTGAATGTGTAGTATTGTACTGGTAGTGTGAATGTGTAGTGTTGTACAGGTAGTGTTGTACAGGTAATGTTGTAGTGTGAATGAGCAGTGTTGTACAGGTAGTGTGAATGTGCAGTGTTGTACAGGTAGTGTGAATGTGTAGTGTTGTACTGGTAGTGTGAATGTGTAGTGTTGTACAGGTGGTGTGAATGTGTAGTGTTGTACAGGTGGTGTGAATGTGTAGTGTTCTACAGGTAGTGTGAATGTGTAGTGTTGTACAGGTGGTGTGAATGTGTAGTGTTGTACAGGTGGTGTGAATGTGTAGTGTTGTACAGGTAGTGTGAATGGGTAGTGTTGTACAGGTAGTGTGAATGTGTAATGTTGTACAGGTAGTGTTGTACAGGTAATGTGAATGTGTAATGTTGTACAGGTAGTGTTGTACAGGTAATGTTGTAGTGTGAATGAGAAGTGTTGTACAAGTAGTGTGAATGTGTAGTGTTGTACAGGTAGTGTGAATGTGTAGTGTTGTACTGGTAGTGTGAATGTGTAGTGTTGTACAGGTGGAGTGAATGTGTAGTGTTCTACAGGTGGTGTGAATGTGTAGTGTTGTACAGGTGGTGTGAATGTGTAGTGTTGTACAGGTGGTGTGAATGTGTAGTGTTGTACAGGTAGTGTGAATGAGTAGTGTTGTACAGGTAGTGTGAATGGGTAGTGTTGTACAGGTGGTGTGAATGTGTAGTGTTTTACAGGTAGTGTGAATGTGTAGTGTTGTACAGGTAATGTGAATGTGTAATGTTGTACAGGTAGTGTTGTACAGGTAATGTTGTAGTGTGAATGAGCAGTGTTGTACAGGTAGTGTGAATGTGCAGTGTTGTACAGGTAGTGTGAATGTGTAGTGTTGTACAGGTAGTGTGTATGTGAGGTGTTGTACAAGTAGTGTGAATGTGTAGTATTGTACTGGTAGTGTGAATGTGTAGTGTTGTACAGGTAGTGTGAATGTGTAGTATTGTACTGGTAGTGTGAATGTGTAGTGTTGTACTGGTAGTGTGAATGTGTAGTGTTGTACAGGTAGTGTGAATGTGCAGTGTTGTACAGGTAGTGTGAATGTGCAGTGTTGTACAGGTAGTGTGAATGTGTAGTGTTGTACAGGTGGTGTGAATGTGTAGTGTTGTACAGGTGGTGTGAATGTGTAGTGTTGTACAGGTAATGTGAATGTGTAATGTTGTACAGGTAATGTTGTAGTGTGAATGTGTAGTGTTGTACAGGTAGTGTGAATGTGCAGTGTTGTACAGGTAGTGTGAATGTGTATTGTTGTACAGGTATTGTGAATGTGAGGTTTTGTACAGGTAGTGTGAATGTGAGGTGTTGTACAGGTAGTGTGAATGTGTAGTGTTGTACAGGTAGTGTGAATGGGTAGTGTTGTACAGGTAGTGTGAATGTGTAATGTTGTACAGGTAGTGTTGTACAGGTAATGTGAATGTGTAATGTTGTACAGGTAGTGTTGTACAGGTAATGTTGTAGTGTGAATGAGAAGTGTTGTACAGGTAGTGTGAATGTGTAATGTTGTACAGGTAGTGTTGTACTGGTAGTGTGAATGTGTAGTGTTGTACAGGTAGTGTGAATGTGTAGTGTTCTACAGGTAGTGTGAATGTGTAGTGTTGTACAGGTGGTGTGAATGTGTAGTGTTGTACAGGTGGTGTGAATGTGTAGTGTTGTACAGGTAGTGTGAATGTGTAGTGTTGTACTGGTAGTGTGAATGTGAGGTGTTGTACAGGTAGTGTGAATGTGTAGTGTTGTACAGGTAGTGTGAATGTGCGGTGTTGTACAGGTAATGTGAATGTGTAATGTTGTACAGGTAATGTTGTAGTGTGAATGAGAAGTGTTGTACAAGTAGTGTGAATGTGTAGTGTTGTACAGGTAGTGTGAATGTGTAGTGTTGTACTGGTAGTGTGAATGTGTAGTGTTGTACAGGTGGTGTGAATGTGTAGTGTTCTACAGGTGGTGTGAATGTGTAGTGTTGTACAGGTGGTGTGAATGTGTAGTGTTGTACAGGTGGTGTGAATGGGTAGTGTTGTACAGGTAGTGTGAATGGGTAGTGTTGTACAGGTAGTGTGAATGGGTAGTGTTGTACAGGTGGTGTGAATGTGTAGTGTTTTACAGGTAGTGTGAATGTGTAGTGTTGTACAGGTAATGTGAATGTGTAATGTTGTACAGGTAGTGTTGTACAGGTAATGTTGTAGTGTGAATGAGCAGTGTTGTACAGGTAGTGTGAATGTGCAGTGTTGTACAGGTAGTGTGAATGTGTAGTGTTGTACTGGTAGTGTGAATGTGAGGTGTTGTACAGGTAGTGTGAATGTGTAGTGTTGTACAGGTAGTGTGAATGTGTAGTGTTGTACAGGTAGTGTGAATGTGTAGTGTTGTACAGGTAGTATGAATGTGTAGTGCTGTACAGGTAGTGTGAATGTGCGGTGTTGTACAGGTAGTGTGAATGAGCAGTGTTGTACAGGTAGTGTGAATGTGTAGTGTTGTACAGGTAGTGTGAATGTGTAGTGTTGTACAGGTAGTATGAATGTGTAGTGTTGTACAGGTAGTGTGTATGTGAGGTGTTGTAAATCAGGGATTTGTGAAAAGTCTATTTCTGTGCTTCCTAAGTTGGACTTCAAGTTGTCACAGAGATAAACGACCTCAGAGGTAATTAGAGATAAGAATCTATCATTGTTCTGGCCAGGAATGCAATCTAGTCAGGTAGATAGATACTTGTGCCATAGCTACATCTGGAAGTGTGCGTTGTAATTTCACATAACAGACAACTAAGTAATCATACAACGCCATTCAGGCAACACTCAGGCCCCTTTCACACTGGGACGTTTTCATTGCGTTGCGTTACCCTTTTTGTACCATAGGGAAATGATACAGCTTGCAGCCAGAAGTGAGGTTCCGTGCATTACCGCGGTAATCTATGAAGGCTGCTTTTGACGTCGCAGTGCGATGTGATCGCACCGCAACAAAAATGTTTCAGGTGTGAAACCGGCTTCAGAGTCTTATTTATAAAACAGCGTTAAAATATGAATTATAATTTTTATTGCAGAAAATCGTTGGTTGGTATTAGTGGTGTAACTACAAAATCTTGGGTCCCCCCATCAAAACGTTGATCCCCCCCCACTGTTCACACCCCTTCCCTTGCCTACCCCTGGTGACCCTCACAGCCTGGGCCTACCTTGCAATGGTCATAAAACAAGTGTAGACATCATAATGTTCACACCCATAACAAGTGTAGCCACAAAAACACCTGATCTGAAGCATGGACCCCTTTATTGGTTGAAGTGAATCAGCAATTGGGGCCCCCTTACAACTTTACAGCTCTGGGCCCCACTGCAGTCGCAGGGGCTGCTCCTCTGTAGTTACACCCCTGGTTGGTATCCTGTCATTAGAGATGGGGTCAAACACATGGCCATACCTCCCAACTTTTTGAGATGAGAAAAAGGGACACTTAAGCCATGCCCATGCCACACCCCTGGCAACGCCCCCACCACGGCCTAGTCACGCATACCATAAAGATTTCATAAGAAAAATATGATGTTTTATAATTCAAACTTCACTGGTCCTTTCTATCCTGGTTCATTTTCCTTCATATTAACACTTTACAATTAGTAATATATCAATTTAAAGGGTGGGAATAAGGTTTAGAGTCAATCAAACAGTAGAGAAATACATATATTTCCATAGAAAGAGGGACAAAGTCCTGAAAGAGGGACAAATGAGGAGGAAACAGGGACAGCGGGACAGGGCACCCAAAAAGGGACTGTCCCTCCGAAAGCGGGACAGTTGGGAGCTATGCATGGCTAGTCCACTAGAAAAACTTCTCCAGCGCAAAGGTAGTGCATACTTTCTAAGGCCTGGTTTACACCGAATCCGATGTAGCGCAAGGCATAGCTGATGCGCAGCTCAAACCAATGTCTATCAATGGCAAAGGGCAAATTGTGCGGGTTATAGTTCATTGCGTCAGTTTCCTTCAGCGCGCTCTTGAATCCCTATAGCCATGCATGGCGCACCTAAGGGTTGCAGGCAAGCGTCCTGCAACCCACACGCCCGCTCGTTGAAAACCGGCCCTAAAAGATTTCTCTCAGATCAGATTTGATCTGACAGGGATCTATCTCATGGTCAGATCTCTGGCTATTTATAGGTGTATGGCCACCTTTAGTCTGATAACGAGAGCTACTAAATACTGATACCAAATACTACATACGTATTTACTAGCAACTCCTGTCCATTATAAAGTGGCAAAATTACCCTCAACGACTAATGCCAGCAACAAACAAACCCGTTAGATGATGCTGATGGATTGAGTCCCTCATCTGGGGAAGGGGGGAGATCATGGAGTATATTGCAACTCCCCCAACACTGCTGCCTTCCCACCAATAGCAGACTTGTGTAAAGTGGACCTGAACTCTTGCACAGGACAGCAGGAAAACAGAGAGAAATACACCCTGTATGTATTTGGAGAGTTTAGCCTGTCTAATTCCCCCTCATCTGTGACTAATCACCAATGTATTTGATCTCTCAGCTGTAACATCTGGCTTCCTCAGCAGAGCAGCTCATTTGTAAACACAGGATGTTAACCGTATGTCTGCTTCCATGAAAGCAGGAAGTTGACACACTGCAGATTTATTTCAGGATTTGTATCTGCTGTAGCAAAGAAATGTTTTTCTTTAAAAGGTTATTGTGTTGTTACCTATCTTTTAGAGCAGAGAGGAAGTTGTGAGTTCAGGTCCTCATTAATCTCTAGGTAAAACACACATCAGCTCACCCAGCAACAGCAGCCTGTTACTGGAATTGTGCCCAGGAACAGGTGGAGAAGACCGGAAAAGGTAAAATAGTAAACAGAATGAGCACAAGCTGGCCCAAGACATGTGACATCACCTTCCAGGACATTCTCTGCTGTTACTGAAGCAATCCTGAACTGCATGTTTCATTGCTTCAGCACACCTCTGCCATGGTCTTCATAGCATTGTTTGGCCAGTGCACTGCATTATCTCGGCTTTCTGGCTAGAGATGGAAAATCTATCTCCAATGAACAATCATATTTTCGCTTCAACTCAGGATTTATAATTACCTGGGGCTTCCTCTGCGTACATCAAAAAAAGGCACATGGAAGTTTTGGCGCCCAGTAATGCCAATAGTAAAATAGATTACTATTATTAGCCAATATTTTACTGTTAAAGTGTAAAATATCGGTATTAAATACTGATATCTTGCTATGGCTAAATCTAACCCTACTCTCACCCCCCCCCCCCCTAAATCCCCCACACACACTACCTGCCTAACTTCCCACTGACCGCTAACCCCCACCCCCTGCTGCCGCCACAAGAAAGAGGAAAAAAAGTAAGTTCTCACGTGCCGCCATAGGCGCATTTAGAAATATCGGCATTGAGCTGTAATTTGGTAGCCCGATAAATAGCGGGCGCTGTACCGATGGTGCCCATATTTCCTGTGCTAGTGGGCACCCAAATTGTCTGCTTCGGCTTTCCCTGGCCCCCTGTAGTTTGTCTGGTCCCTCATATCCCATCCAGTCCTCTCTGTTCTCCTGCAGTCTGGCTGGATAAATTCCCTGACTGTCCCAGTCACGGGCCACTGTGCAGTCCTATCCATGCACCCGATCACGCCTCAGTGGGCAGGAGCGCTCTGTGCATGCACAGTCCGTAAAGACGGTGACCGTGCTTGGCAGAACACTCACAGCCACAGCAGCGCGACTGGATGGTGCAGGCGACCAGGATCGCACAGGGCCTCACAGTGGGGAAACAAAGGCAACCGGATGGAATCTGATGGACCAGAAGGACTACAGGGGGCTGGAGGAAGCTCTAGGTTAGTAATCTGAGTTGTTCTTCAGCTCAAGATCCAAACTATCCCCGATATTGGAACCAGTTGCAATTATATCAGTGAAAATATCTGCGATGCTGATCCTCCAGTTCTATAACCTCCCTGGCGTTCAATTCCCCCAGGCTTTCTGTGCAAAATGTGATAAAATTAATTTTTATAACAATTTTTCCTGTAACTTGCCAAAATGTGTCAAGCAAGGGTCTAGTATACCGTGCAGGAGAGTACTGATGTGTATCCATGTTTATACTGTTCATAGCATGTTTTGTATGGACAGATATATCTGCCAATACCGCTTTAAGGTTACAATAGATAATCAATTGTTTAGGATCAATTGTCCCCACCAGCTCAGCTCCTGTTTTCATACAAGAAGATCAAAAATATGGTTAATCACTAAAAATCATACCGTTCATTGGCACCTTTAGACACTGGCCCTTATGCAATGACTTTTTCTCCGGAGTTTCCTCCTAGGTGATCTTTTCACACCTTGCCAATAAAATGCCTTTTAAACAACCAGCAAGCCAGAAATTTTTTTTTATAGTATTTTCTCACCTAATTTTTGGTACTTTCCAAATGCAAATTGCTGAAAAGTTTTTTGTTTGTTTTTTAAAGAGAAGATAAGATCTTCTAGGATAAAAAGTTATTTGAATGAGGGCCTTCTTTTCTGCAAAGGTAAAAAATAAATACTGTACAGGTAGTCCCTGGTTACAGAATGAGATACAGACTGTAGGTTCATTCTTAATCTGAATCTGTCTATAAAACACGGTGCCATCACTGTCCCCTGTACCTCCTTTATGCCCCTCTATGCCTCCAGTGGCCCCCTCTGTGTCACCTCTGCGCCTTTAGTGTTCCTTTCTGTGTCACCTCTGTTCTCCCGTGTCTTCTCTGTCCCCCTCTGTGTCACCTCTGATTCCCTGAGCCTTCAGTGTCCCCCTCCGTGTCACCTTGTTCCCCCTGTGCCTTCAGTGTCCACCTCTGTCACCTCACATCCCCCTGCTTTCATTCCCCCATGCCTTTAGAGTCCCCTTTGTGTCACCTCTGTTCTCCTGTGTCCCCCTCTGTGTCCTGAGCCTTCAGTGTCCCCCTCTGTGTCCTGAGCCTTCAGTGTCCCCCTCTGTGTCACCTCTGTTCCCCCATGCCTTCAGTGTCCACCTCTGTGTCACCTCAGATCCCCCTGCTTTCATTCCCCCATGCCTTTAGAGTCCCCTTTGTGTCACCTCTGTTCCCCTGTGCCTTCAGTGTCCCCCTCTGTGTGTTACCTCTGTTCCCCCGCATCGTCAGTGCCCCCTCTGTCTCCCCACTGTGTCACCTCTGTCATCCTGTGCCCTCAGCATACTGCATCAAAAAGGTTTAAAATCCATTCTATTTTATTTTTTGGAATATTGATTTTCTCAATAACTACATAGCCTTTTTAAATAGACTCTGAAGCCAAATAAAATAAATGCTTTTAACTTTTATTAATGTTAACCACTATAAACACTGCATCCCCGCGGCAAAACAAGGGGTTTATACACCCCAAATCCCCTGTGCTTCCTGATTAAGGCAGAGCTTAGGGCTGTAGCTCTGCCTCTTCGCGCGTCAATCCCAGCTGATCGCCGCCTCTCCCCACCCCTCTCAATCTTTCTTCACTGAGAGGGGCGGGGAGAGGCAGAGATCCACAGGCAGATTGACGTGAAAGGAGGCAGAGCTGCAGCTCAAAGCTCTGCCTCCATGGGCAGCAAAATCCACAATCAAGAGAGTCGTGGATTTTGCACAGGGGATTTGGGGGGTATAAACATCTTGTTTTGCCATGGGGATGCAGTATTTTAGCACAAGCTATAGTGCTTCACATTAATAAAAGTTAAAAGCATTGATTTTATTTGGCTTCAGCGTTTCTTTAAAAGAAGAAAAAAAATCACTTGTTCCCATAGAATCAAATTTCACATTTTCAGGCCATTTGTATCGGCGAGTCACTGGTAAGTTGGGTGTTCATAAGTCTGGGACTTCCTATACTCTGCTCACAAAACAATACTGAGTGGAGCGATAAAAAGAGACTGCAGTTTTTATATTTATGATTTCATACGTGTCTGATTTTATGTTTTCTATTTTGAAGTGCTAAACACAATAAAAAAGAAACTGAAAATGTAAAAAAAATAAATCTATGCATTCCCTTTAAAGCAAACCTGAAGTGAAAATAAACTTATGAGATAATGAATTGTATGTTTAGTACAGCTAAGAAATCTAACATTAGTAGCAAAGAAAAGAGTCTCATAGGGCTTGATTCACAAGAGTGCTAACTGTTAGCACAGCTGTTTTCACGCGAATTTTCGTGTCTGCGCGCGATCGCAAATTTTTGCACGCAATGAAACGGTTTCATGCGCAAACACGAATTTCACGTTTGTGCGCCAAAACGATAATAATTTAGCGCGCGCGAAAATGTTTCATTGCGCGCGAAAATGGACGTGCTAACAGTTAGCACTCTTTTGTGAATCAAGCCCATATTGTTTTCAAGTACAGGAAGAGTTAAAAAAAAACTTCAGTTATCTATGCAAAAGAGCTTCTCTGAGCTATTTGACCCACTGGGATGAATACAGTCCTGTTTTCTGAAGCACTTAAACAGCCAAGAAACAGTGAGCGATAGCTCGAGATAAGGTTTTACTGCAGGAAAGTTCAAAAGGTCATGATTTCTCCTTTGTTTTATAGTTTAAAAGACAGAGTGTGGTTTTAAACTGCAAATATGACAATGTTGAAAAAAATAAAAATATGAGACTTTTTTGCTACTAATGTTTTATTCATGTTCTGTACCACACATACATTTCATTATATCATAAGATTTTTTCCGCTTCAGGTGTGCTTTAAATACAGCGAGCCCCCTACTGCACTTATCATACAATAGACCATGACAGCTGGAGATGTGATGAAGAACTGCTGAAAAGTGGATGAGAACTGAAAGTACCAGAGCATGAATGGCGCTTTATTTTGCCTGTAATAAATGACCAGGGACAGCTGCGCTCTCCACATGAACACGTTTCCGGGCCTCCTATATGTGGAGTGCAGTATTATAGCTTGTGCACACATCAGAAGAATGCCAAATCCTTTCCCTCTTCTCCTGTCACCAGACAAACTGGTTCTGCCAGGCAGAATGCCGGGCTTCCTTAAACGCCTGACAGTGCGGCTGGGCTGACAGTGGAGGAGGAAAGAGGAGCCCGAGCTGTTCCTGTGAGACACGGCAGCACCGTTCCCAGGTAACTAAACCTCCATGGAAGTGAATGGCGATCACTTTCCTGGCTTGTTTTCCTCAGCAGCTCTGCGGGTTTCTGTGTCGGAGGGCGGCATGTCACCTGCGGACACTTGGAGCACTAAGTGGTGGATAGTGGGTGTTGGCAGCACATAAAACAGAAACTCAAACAATCCAGCAGCTAACCTGTGTACATGCAGCACACCTTAACCCCGAGAGAGAGAGAGGCGTTGTCGGCCGGTTCCTACATTTGTTTTCCTCAGCTTTCTAACAAGATTAATATTGTTGATGGTAGAAGGGCAGTAGAAGATTTTATATGGTGGATTGGCAGAGAAGTGCTTTCGTTATGTTTGTTTTTCCTTGGGTATGGCATTTTATTACAGGTTCTACAGTTTTGCATTATATGAGAGGACTAATCCCTGACTAGAAATCAATGATCAACTAGTGGTCAACTTCCTTCCTTCCACCACTCGATACCACGAGATTTCAGAATTATTAATTGAATCGCTACCTTCATTAGCATTGTACTGCTCAATGCCATTCGTGGCCATTTTAGCCATGGATCCCCCATGTATACTGCTATGTCCATCCAAATATACATCTTATGGTGCCCATACACGGTACAATAAAAATGTTCAATTTTCCCGTTTATTCGACCCGAACGATCGAATCGAATGAAAGGCAAAAAGAATATTTTTTTCGATCAAGAAAAAATGAACAATTATCCAGTTTTTTTTTTCAATAAAAATCTGATCGGACATGTTGGGAAAATCTTTATATTCAATCTAACGGGATAGTCGAACTAAATTATCTAATCGGAAAAAATTGTACCATGATTGGGCACCATAATGTTTGTCAAGTGCTGTCTGTCTATTTGGAAAAATGCCTATGCCATGTGTACCACAACCAGTTCCAGGTAAGACAATCATCGTACTTGGCGAATAAAGTCGATTCTGATTCCTTCCCCACATGCTAGATGAATATTTATGATTAATGCTGTTTCAAATTGATTCAACGTTTATTCATTGGGCTTGCGGGGGTTGATGGATAAACAGTGATTGAATCTGTTTCAGGTTTAAAGCCTTGTGTGGCTAATGTTACCTTTATCTCCATTGCCTCTGCCAATTATTAAAAGTATGCAAAACTAGGCTGTGTGTGAGAACCCCACGTGTTGTCCATCTGGATAAGACAAGAGACATAATATTTATACTGCGCTGCTTTCCTGGCGGACTCAAAGCGCTTGAGCTGCAGCTACTATGGTACGCTCAGTAGGCAGAAGCAGTGTTAGGGAGCCTTGCCCAAGGACTCCTTACTGAATATGGCTTGCTCAAGGACTGGCTTACTGAACAGGGAGAGACAATATTCTAACCAAGGTCATCTGTGTCAGTGGCAGAGCCGTAAACCAGTACACTAGCCAGCCACTTTGGATAACCCAAGGAACACTATAGTGCTACTACTGTCAAGATCAAGGGTGTTGATCATTTGTCTAAGCCTGGTGCTACTACTGTCAAGATCAAGGTTGGGTGGCCAGGCAGCAAGGACAGGAAATGTGAGGCTCCGCCCTCTAGTCAACGCAAACTCACATGACATTTAACAACTGGGGTTGCTCCTACCTATACCGTTTGTTTTTTTTTTTTTTGTTTTTTTTTAAATAATGTAAAATGTAATTAGTATATTATATATTTGACCTTGAAAGAATGGTTTGTAAATGTTTTTGTTGTTATAAAAAAAAGTTGAAAATGCAGCACTGGCAACTATTTGCTGTTGATCACAGCGGCCATGGCCTGGAGCATAAATCTCACTACTGATGGCAAGTTGTCAGTTCCTGTTGTGCTATCATGGTTGGCACAAATGCCATGTTTTGTTTCATCACCGGGCCCTAATAAGTCAAGCCAGTGATGTGCTAATGAGAAAATAGTGAGAGTTCTAGTAAGGGGACTTCCACAGTGGATAAACAAACATGCACTATCACAGTGCGATAAGTTATTGTGGTGATACGACAACCACAAGTTTCACTTTCTTGGCATGTTGATGTATGATTCACGCTGAGATACCCATCACCGGATCTTTTCTATATGAATTTACTGATGCTATCAGAAAGCATTTAAAGGTGAACTCCGTGATGTTTTATTGGATTCAGGCCCGGATTTACATCACAGGAGCCTATAGGCACAGATGTCTTGGCACGCTAAACTTTACCCGCCAGTAACCCACAAACCCCCATTGAACAACACCGCAAGTGTGCTGGCTGACCCAGCTGTTACTACTTCCTTATTCGTGATAGGTAGGGGCAGCACGGTGGCGTAGTGGTTAGCTCTCTCGCCTTGCAGCGCTGGGTCCCTGGTTCGAATCCCAGCCAGGGCACTATCTGCAAAGAGTTTGTATGTTCTTTCCGTGTCTGCGTGGGTTTCCTCCGGGCCCTCTGGTTTCCTCCCACATTCCAAAAACATACGGATAAGTTAATTGGCTCCCCCTAAAAAAAATTGGCCCTAGACTACAGTACTTACACTACATAATATAGACATATGGCAATGGTAGGGATTAGATTGTGAGCTCCTTTGAGGGACAGTTAGTGACAAGACAATATATATATATATATATATATATACACTGTACAGCGCTGCGTAATATGTCGGCGCTATATAAATACTTAATAATAATAATAATAGGTAGCTACAGGTGTCCCTTAGCATTAGGTAGCCAGCTAGTGGTGCCCCCGACTGAAGAGAGATCTTGTCAGTGGAATGCCAAGAGCCAGGTGACTAAACTCTCATTTACCCTCTGATCAGGACTCTGCGTAGGGAAGGAGGGAGGCGCTAGGGGAGGGAAGTGAGCCGCCCTTCCATCATTAGGCGCCTGTAAGCACGTGCCTACAGTGCCTTATGGTAAACCCGGCCCTGATTGGATTAAACATTGAATAGGAATAATATTTTCAATTTATATTTTTAAAAAGTTTTTGGCCTTTTAGTTTAAGTTTTATAAGGGGTTAGAACATCTCACAGATGTTTGGTTGTTGGCTGCGTCCTTCCTTCCTGGATCTTCTTGCACAGCTCCAAAATGAACTTCTTGTGAATGCTGTTGATAAAGAGGCAGGGTGTAGAAGGCTGTACTGATCTGTGCTGATGTCATGACGCAACAGGCAATAGAACGCTACAGAGGAGAGTATGTATGTTAAAGATGAATGAGTGCTGCTGCACCCAAGGGTGCCTGTCAAGGATGCAGCAGCATACATTTTCTGAATTTTCAGGGAAGACAGGGAAATAAAGAAAAATGTCCATGCCTCTAAATGTTTGCATCACGTTGGAGAACTATTTGTTCCCTTACAACTATGTATTTCTTCTGACAGGTGGAATTTGTCTCTAGAGTGTAAACTTTTATTGACTGAAGAAGGTGTTTGTTCTTCCTTAGTTAATCACTTTTTAATCCTTCTTTTAACCACTTCCACACCATGTTATTTTATGCTGATCTGTGCAGCGTGGGCTCTCCAGCCCACAGCACAGATCAGCTAGCAGCCAGGGCGATCAGACTTCCCCCCTTTTTTCCCCACTAGGGGGATGTCCTGCTGGGGGGGTCTGATCGCCGCCGGCTGCTTGCGCTTGCGGGGGGGGGGCTCTTCAAAGCCCCCCTCCGCAGCGCTTCCTGGCCTCCTTCCCCTTCCCTCCCTCTCCCTCCCCCTGTGAGCGGCGCAGGACGGATTTCCGTCCTGCGCCTGATGGGATAGGCTTTAGCCTATCAGATGCCGGTGATCCCCGGCCAATCAGAGGCCGGGGATCGCCGATCTCCTCTACGGCGCTGCTGCGCAGCAGCGCCGTATACATGTAAACACCGGGGAAGATCTTCCCCGTGTGTTTACATTTACCCTGCGAGCCGCCGATCGGCTCGCAGGGTGTTCACGGAGACACCCTCCGGGAACTGACATGGAACGGCCGCTCATACGAGCGGCCGTTTCCATGGTATACACTTCTGGATTCAGGGGCGTGTATATACGCTCCGAGAATCCGGAAGTGGTTAAACAATGGTTGTGGTTTCAGCCACCCTTTTCTGTTTTCCATCCATCTTTTTCAAGCTGCATTTTTACAGATCTTGCCTTAAATATGGAAAAGCTTGAAAAAGCATTAAGATCCTAATGAACTTGGGATGAAAAAAAAAAGACCTCTTTATTGGCTTCCTGACGACAAAAGTTTTCAAAATGTAAATAAATAACACAGAGATGAAAACGTACAACTAACATCCACATAGACCAGTTATATAAAACCAATTAAAATAAGAAACACCTACCGGTATATAGTATTGGCAGACAATGGTGGATCGTGGATGGTGCGGTTTCACTTTGGTCATTGAGTAAACATTTTTCGTTTTAGTTTTGTGATCGGGAAAAGTTTTGAGACCACCAAGGCCTTTTTATCAAGCTATAACACAAAATAAGGGTATTCAAAAAGAAAGCTTACTCTCATGAGATGATGTGCCGGCGTTCTAAACTGTGAACATCTCTACATGATTCGGAGAATTGCTTTAACTTTGGCTAGGCCTTGATTTGATTTTTCTAGTTTTGACGCTTTGGAAGTTAAGGTAGATTCTGTAAAGAGAAAGAAAGACCACTGGAAAGAGGAGAAGGTTGAAAATGGGATGCTGATCCACTGAGAGGCAACTTCATGTCAAAGAGAAAAGCACATGCTTACATTACAGTCCCCTATAGCTCAAGACAAGGGACTTCTTCACCTGAGGGACCAAGTCACCTTCCATGGCTTCTTAAATTGCAGGTCCCCCAGACATTAATGTTTCAGGTTGCTAATGGATTTTGTCCAAATGGAAAGTCAGCAAAACCAGAAGCACAGCAGGCCACTCTATAGTAGGCTTTACTGTTGTTCTTTCAACTTGCCAGGATCCGTGCTGGTTCCTGGATTTCTGTGGTGGAATGCCCTTCCAATATGGCAGCCAGTTTCTTTTGGTGTTGGGCTTGAAGTGGTAGCCTCATGATGCTGACCTTCACACCCTCATGAGAGACCATTGAAGCAAAAACGTGGAACACAACGTGGCATGAAACTCACTTATTCAAGTTCATTGGGAAATAAATATATTAGTTATGTGATTATGAATAGGAAAAGGTATTAGGCATTGCATATTGAGAAAAGGCTGTCTTAAATATGGTACACACCATGCAATTTACTGTCAGATCGATGGGTCGAACGATAATTTCCGACAGGCCCAATCTGATTTCCAATCGCTTTTCTGATCAATTCTGTGCAGAAGTGATTGGAAAATTGATCAGAAAAAATCAGCTTGGACCTGTTGGAAAATATCGATTTGACCTGTCGATCTGTTGGGAAATTGCATGGTGTATATGAGGTATTACTGCCAATTCAGGACTTGTTGAAGGTAAGGATGTGAAGAAAGTCATTCATTCTTGAAGCTTGTGTACTCATAAGTAATAACCTGGTGGAGGTGTGTGCCTGTCTCTGTGCTCATTACCTGTTTGCATAACAGTGTGTCTGGAAGTTTCCATTTTACTCTAATGCATTTACTGCTGTCCCCCTGAGATCCTCTCCATTGTGCTTCTAGTATTCATTTCATTTGCTTTTAACCAGTCAACTGTTTCTTCTCCTTCTTCCTGTAATGTTGCTGTTACTACACAGACAGACATGGTTTACATGGAGTACTAGACAGCAAGGGCCTGTTTCCACTACACGCAGATTGGATGCAGAATGGATGCAGAAAAACTGAGTCCAATGAATGCCTATGGCAAAATTTGCATCAGAAAAATCGCGTTTAGTGGAAACAGGCCCACAGGCTTTCATTGGAGTCAGTTTTTCTGCATCCATTCTGCATCCAATCTGCATGTAGTGGAAACAGGCCCTAATGCAGATCGGCTTGTAATAGGTTTCTTCTGTTCTTTCAGTTTGTGGCCCTGACACACGCAGATGCCAACAAACAAACATACACAACTGTAAACGGACTAGAGCTGACTGATGTAAGTGATGGGACCCGGTTCCCAAAGCTGTGGTCAGTGGAGGACGGCGGCATGGGAGCGATCCGAATGGATGGGGCTGGAGGAAGCCCCAGGTATGTATAAAGCTTTTTAATATTTTCAGCTCTGGTAGACTTTAAAGGCTATTATGCTGTTGCTAATCTTTTAAATCTGAGAGGAAGTTCTGAGTTCAGGTCTGCTTTCAGGCCATTGCTATATTCTTGACAACCAAACGTAAGTTTCAGAATTCCTGAGATTCTGTCTTGTAGCTACAGTGTCTTGGATGGTTTTGTTTCCTTATTGCTGACCTTATGCATGGAGAATTTGTGTATGAGTCAGACCAGGCTAGTTCTGAAGAGCTATTGACATAAGTACACTTTCCTGATTTCTCTGAATTATCATAAACCGAAACCAAGCCTTTAGAAGTGTTCCCCAACCATGTCCTCAAGGCCCACCAACAGTGCATGTTTTGTGGAAATCCACAGAGGTAGTTAATCAGCTCTGCTGAGACACTAATTACCCCACCTGTGCATGTTTATGGATTTCACAAAACCTGTACTGTTGGTGAGCCTTGAGGACAGGGTTTGGGAACTCTGCCTTAGAAGAGACGTGTTAACATTCAGAAACATGTTACTGCCCTGAACCAAATCTGTGCTATTGCAGCTGGGCCCCAGAGGAGTAGATGGTCCACCTTAAGTGGAAGTAAAGGATAAGCTTGGATCTTGCTAGTCTACATTAGATCCATCACAATGCCAGGTATCTTTTCTTCTCCTAATTGCTAATCAACCAGCCTTTATTTACATAAACCAAACTCCAGTCAATAAGCTTAAATCCCAACTTCAGGCAGAGTTTAGAGGCCCAGTCTTTAGACTTCTTTGACATGGTTCTGTGACAAGTCATGGCACTGTGACATGCCTATGTACTTTCTGGGTACTTGTGGCAATCCATGTCTATATTCACTCTTTGTTCTTGTGACAAGCTTGTCCTAGCCCAGGAACTTCTGTGTCATGTCTGTGCTCTCTGGGTACTGAGACCTATCCTGTGGTAACCCAGGAACTTCTGTGTCATGTCTGTGTGCTCTTTGGGTACTAAGGTACTGGGTCCTGTCCTGTGGTAACCCAGGAACTTCTGTTTCATGCCTATGTGTTCTCTGGGTAGTACTTGTGACAAGCTTGTTATCAGCCAAGAGCCTCTGTGTCATGTCTGTGTGCTCTCTGGGTACTGAGTCCTATCCTGTGGTAACCCAGGAACTTCTGTGCCATGTCTGTGTGCTCTCTGGGTACTGAGTCCTATCCTGTGGTAACCCAGGAACTTCTGTGTCATGTCTGTGTGCTCTTTGGGTACTGAGGTACTGGGTCCTGTCCTGTGGTAACCCAGGAACTTCTGTGTCATGCCTATTGTGTTATAGGCCAAGAGCCTCTGTGTCATGTCTGTGTGCTCTCTGGGTTCTTGTGATAAGCTTTTGGTAACCCATTGGCTTCAGTGACATGGCTGTGCTTTCTAGGTTCTTGTGAAAACTTTGTGGTAATCTCATAGCTCCCAACTGTCCCTCTTTTGGAGGGACCGTCCCTCTTTGGGAGCTCTGTCCCTCTTTCCTCCTCATTTGTCCCTCTTTCAGCACGTTGTCCCTCTTTCTATGTAAATACAGTATATGTATTTCTCTACTAAAAAATGTGTTTGATTGACTCTAAACTTTATTCCCATCCTTTAAAATTGATATATTACTAATTTTAAAATGTTAATATGAAGGATAGAAAGGACCAGTGTGGTTTGAATGATAAAACAACATATTTTTCTTATGACATCTTTATGGTATGCGTGATTGGGTTGTGACGGGGGCATGGTGGCAGGGGCGTGGCTTAAATTTCCCTCTTTCTCATCTCAAAAAGTTGGGAGGTATGGTAATCTGGTTTCCTGTGACATGGCTTTGGTCACTCAAATGCTGTGATACAGCTGTCCCCTCTTTTAAAGAATACACATGGCGACATGTGACATGTTGAGATAGACGTGTATGTACAGTGCCAAGCACACAAATAACTATGTTGTGTTCCTTTTTTCTTTCTCTGCCTGAAAGAGTTAAAAATCATGTATGCAAGTGACAGTTTGTGTCCAGGTCGGGTCTAGGTCAGACTATAGTGTAACCCTTACTGATAAGGCATTGCAGCCAGAAAACACTGGCAGTAAATGGCTTCAGAGAACAGATAAGAGATAAAAAGGGACAATAGTTCATAGATTTTAACTCTGGCATACTTCAATGAATATGTCATTGAGCAATTGACATTGACAATAAAACAGTAAAAACTTGTAAAGTAGATCTAAAAAAGAAAAAAAAAAGTCATTTTAGGACAGAACCTCTATCTGAACTTTTCCACAAGTTGCAATACATTGTCCAGAGTTCCAGTTTAAGTTTTAATAAAACATGTCATCAGCTTTTCATTTTTAACCAGTATCCTCTCTTTTCTGTAGTCCGCCGCTCTCTAAATAAACCCATTGGCTTTAATATATTTGCGCACTGCTGAGTTACTATAGCGATCTCCAGGCTGAAAGATGTTGTTTTGTGTGCCCAGCCTATTGGCAGGGAAACCTCTATTTAACCTGCCTTGGTTATGCACTGTTGCTTTTCTATAATAAGAAAGGATCTGGTTTTGCTTGTGATCCAGTACAAGATAAAAGGACAGAAATGCTATTTACTGAAAGTGCTGCCATCTGGAATGTCTTGGTGCAAGTATCCCCTCTCCTCCGAGCCTGACTGCTTCTCCACCTGCCACATATTTGGCAAGCAGCAGCTATTAGTTTCAGCTCTGTCTGTGGCATGGCCAAAGCCTCCTGCTATTGTGTTTAGTCCTTTTAGATGGCTGCACCTCCACTATTAAAATACCAATATTCAAATGCATCTACTCTTTAGTTATTTTTAGCCTAAACCTCATTTTGTGATAAATAAAAAAAAAAGTTCTTAATCCTTTTCTTTAGAGCTAAACTCCAGTATAGAAATGATTTTCATGCAATCCTTTGACAATCAAGGGTGCATACACACATTCAATTTTCATTGGCCATTTGCTAACCAATTTCACCACCTTCATGTAAATAAAGCATGGTACACACTTTCAGTTATGATTGGCCAATCACTAACCAATTTTACCACCTCCACATAGTATAAGGGTCAGCAGATATTGAATACTAAGAGCAGATTCTATAGGTAAACTCTCATACTACATGGAGGTGGTAAGATTGGTCAGTGATTGGCCAAAAGGTATGTGCAGAAGCCAACTTATGAAGGAAGGGTGTCTGCCAATCAGTCAGCTAGGGTACATTTTCCTAAACAACAAACAGAAAGCTGCTGCGCTGAAGTTCCAATAAGCCAAACTGATCTTGGTCCGTCCCTTCTCTCCTCTTAGTGGAACTCTGCAGGCACTCACACTAGGGAGACATAAAACAAATATACGGGGGTCTCAGTTTCAAAAGCAACGATCCAACTTTAATAATAAACAGGGTGCAGATGTACAGATATAAGACACTCACTTTTGTGGGTCCTAATTACCATAGGACCCCCCGGCAATGTTTGCTTCCCACTGTCAGTGGTACTAAAGCATCTCACCAATGGCACACTGTGCTAGTTCTTGCCCACTCTCAACCCGACCGGCCTTCTGCCATCCTGAGGACGGCATTATGAAATAAACACGAAATTGGATGTAATATCCGCTGAGGGTTGAGTCTTACGGGAATTATTGTGCATTCTGGAACGTTGGACATTGAGAGGCCTGATGGACCTCTCATCCCACTAAGACTCTTTCTTATTTTCAAATGTTAAAATGAAGAAAATGATGATAGAAAGAACTAGTGTGGTTTGAATGATAAACCAACATCTTTGGCTGAATTCCTTGTGATATGCATGGTGAGGGGTGTGGCAGGGATTGGGGGGGATTTCATGGTTAGAGGTGTGGCTCTTTTTTATCTCAAAAAGTTGGAAGGTATGAGTGGGGTGTAAAAATGTGTTATTTGTGAGCAGGGAGAACTTAATCCAAAGTATGAGAAACTGATAACTGATCATATTTTTGGTACATTTTATGAAGAAAAAAAAAGATAGCAGTTTTCCAACCCAGCTAATCATATTTTTCTTGAATCGACTCTATAACGTTGATCAACTGATTAAAAAAAAAACAGTCATTTTATGTATTTCAAAACTAAATTGAATGAAAAGAAAATGAACCCTCATATGGCCACTTTCACCTCTTCCAGTTATATCATTTGAAAGAGATTAAAGTGCCTGTAAATTAAATCACACAAAACCATGACAATCCCAAGAAAAGCAATCCAAAAACCTTTGTCCGTTTTTCTTAATTTCTCTGTTAATGAAGGATCAAAATGTTATTAAAAATGAAGATTAAAATAAAATTACCATTTAAAGGACTTCTGAAATGAGAGGGATATGTAGGCTGCCATGCTTGTTTCCTTTTTAATAATACCAGTTGCCTGGCAGCCCTGCCAAACTATTTGGCTGCAGTAGTATCTGATTTACACGAGAAACAAGCATGCAGCTAGTCTTGTCTGACAATAATGCCAGAAAGGGCTGGTTCACACTACAAGAGCTTTTCTAAGAGCGGAGTGATTTTAAAAGCTCTTGCTAATGTAATCATATGTGAGTGTTCACACTGGAGGGATGTGATTTTGTAAAAATCCCCCATAGCATTGCATTAGCAAGAGCTTTTAAAGGGAACCTAAACTGAGAAGGATGTGGATTTTTCCTTTTAAAATAATACCAGTTGCCCGACTCTACTGCTGATTCTGTGTCTCTAAGGCCCCGTTCACACTGCACGCGTTTCCAGCCACGTTTTGGAAACGCGTGCAGGTGGCCGACACGCACGACATCAGACATTGCATAGAGTGCAATGTCTGATGTTCACACTGCATGCGTTGCGGACCTGTGCGGTCCGGGAACGCATGCTGCACGCATTTTTTGTAAAAACGCGTGGCTGTCCCATTCACTTTTCAGTGATGGGATCAGCCACACAACGCACACAAACGCGGATGGCGTGCGTTCGTACGCGGTGCGTTCCGCGTGCGTGCCCGTCTGCGTTTGTGATGTGAACGGGGCCTAATACTTTTAGCCACAGTCCCTCAACAAGCATACAGTTCAGGTGCTCTGACTGAAGTCAGACTGGATTACCTGCATGCTTGCTTCAGGTGTGTGATTCAGCCATTACTACAGCCAGAGATCAGCAGTACTACCAAGCAACTGGTATTGTTTAAAAGGAAACATCCATATCCCTCTCAGTTAAGGTTCCCTTTAAAATAACTAGCGCTTAAAAAAATCTTGCAGTGCGAACCAGCCCAAACACCTGATCTGCTGCATGCTTGTTCAGGATCTGTGGCTAAAAGTATTAGAGGCAGAGGATCAGCAGGACTGCAGGCAACTGCTATTGCTTAAAAGGAAATAAATATGGCAGCCTCCATATCCCTCTCACTTTAGTTGTCCTTTAAGACAAAAGAATGAATGTCCAGCAGCAGAAATGATCTATTCTGGTCCTGTGCAAAAAAAAAAGAAAAAGATCTTATTTGTTTTTATAGCCTCTTCGTGTTTATAGTAAATCTGTCAGGGCATATTTCACCGACCTTCATGCAAACGAACCTGATAAGAAAGAGCTTCTGAGTAATGGCCGCTCCCATGCAGGCAAAACAACAGACAGCAGGAATAAGCTAAGATGGCATTAACATGGGAACCCATAGGGCTTGATTCACTAAATAGTGATAACTCAGTTATAACGTGTTAAGGCTTTGCATGTGCAAATGTGTGTGCTAAGTAGTTTGCACGTGCAACGTTTATGCCGTTTGTGCCGCGCGCTAAGTTATAGCATCGCGTGCTAAGTGCGGTATGCCATTGAAATCAATGGTGCTTCGCCCGCTCAGTAGATAGAGTTTGGTAAAGAAATTATAAATGGTGCTTACATTAACATGTGCGGTACTGTAACACGGCGCGCGCTGACTGTGTGCACAGTATTCAGCAGAAATGTTACCTGTATTTGCACCACTCCACTGACATAGCGTGCACTGCACATCACCTAGGTAACACGCAGTTTGTTAACACACATTACACTAGCAACGTGTGCTTCACCTCGTTAAGGTGAGTCATTTTGCCTGATTATGTCCTCATATCTGTTACTTCCAGACGCAGATAAGTAATAATTTATTGTACGCATGCAAAAAAGTGGTATGGAACTCCTAATTTTACAGTGAGAGCCTAGATACCTGCTAGGGCAATAGTGCTGAAGGCAGTTATTGTTTAGAAAGAATGCATACTTATCCATGTACATATCATTTTTTGCTTAGTTCTGCCCTCTTGTAATACCTCTTTGGCAAAGCCAGAGGCGTATTTACAGGGGTGCAGGTATAGCATGTGCCATGGGCGCCTCTTACTGGAGGGTGCTGCTTCGTAGCATCCTTGGTGTTCTCCATACATATTCTAGTTTTTATCTGGGGGACATTCTGCTACATGGTTACATCTTTTTGGGGGACAAGTTGCCTGTTATTTGGGGGTATGTATAGGCTGACCTATTGCGATACTCTTATAGGCCATGCTTCACTTCAACTTCAACACAACCAGTTCAACTGAGACTACACGTTAAAATGATTGGAAGGGCAGCCCCCCCCTCCCTCTTCCCATCCCTGGGGGCAAATTTCATTGTTTGGCATAGGCGCTGTTTTCCCTAGATACCCCTCTGGGCAGAGCTCATACTCCCACCCCATATGACTGACTGCCATGCCCACTTTCCTTCCAGTGGTTATTGTCCTCCACTGTGGAGCAGAGAAGGTGGCAAAAGTGTCCTCAGGGGCAGTTTGTATGTGTCTATTATGTGCGTGTTGTGATGTCATCGCTCACATTCAGTACATGCCTGAAAGCAATGGCACAACGTAGGCTATAGACCCATGAATGGACAGTTAGGCTGTTGCTATGCAACCTTACTTTTACAATGTATTTTGGACAACATGTTTAACACCTGGGTCTAGCTATAGAGCGCATACAGAAGTCACGCAGAGTTCTTCATGTACTGTTTAATAGAAAAGTATGAGACCGCTGTTCTATTTCAAGTTGCCCTGCTAATTTGAATAATACACTGCATGTCCAATATTTTTACTGTGTTGAAAAACGTTTGTGTTACCTTTTAGCAGACAGCATTGGTGAGTAAATATTTCTATAGATTTGGCTTTGACAATTTTTGCAGCCAACCAAAGCGTCATTTTTCTGATCACTTTTCTGCATCTTACGAGCTGTGTAACCTGGCATCTATATCAAGAACATCTAAGTCTATATGGTATTGCCTTTATAGCAAAATTAGCAAATACCTTAAAGAGGAACTGTAGTGAAAATAGCATAATGAATCAAATTGCTTACTTTTTACAGTATTCATTTATAGATGATTTAGTTAAGGTTTGCCCATTGTAAAATCTTTTCTCACCCTGATTTACGTTCTGAAATTTATCACATGTATTCACATGTGTAGTCCTGTCAGTTGATCTTTGCGGAATGCTTGTTACTGAGAGTTCTAAGCACAGGGGTAGCTACTTCTTGCTTGGTAGCTGGAAACAGACGTTAATTCCCACAATGCATTGAGGTTCCCAGACAGGAAACTTTCAGGACCATAACCCTGACATTACACAGTGGGAGGGGTTTTAACCACAATATCAGCCACACAGATGCCTCTGATGATCTATTTAAGAAAATATTTCTGAGGAAAGGGGTATCGGCTGCTGATTGGGATGAACTTCAATAATGGTCTACAGTTCATTCCGCGGAAGGTTCGGTTTGCGTTAAAGTTCGCGAACCGCAATAGACTTCAATGGGGATGCGAACTTTGAAAAAAAAAATAATTATGCTGGCCACAAAAGTGATGGAAAAGATGTTTCAAGGGGTCTAACACCTGGAGGGGGGCATGGCGGAGTGGGATACATGCCAAAAGTCCCGGGGAAAAATCTGGATTTGACGCAAAGCAGCGTTTTAAGGGCAGAAATCATATTGAATGCTAAATGACAGGCCTAAAGTGCTTTCAAACATCTTGCATGTGTATACATCAATCAGGTAGTGTAATTAAGGTACTGCTTCACACTGACACACCAAACTCACCGTGTAACGCACCGCAAACAGCTGTTTGTGTAGTGACGGCCGTGCTGGACTGGTGCGCACCATGGCGAGAGTGCAGGTTTTGGTGGCTTTACAGCCCATATGGTCGCCTGGCTGATGTAGCTGAATGATGTAGCTGAATGACAGAACAGTGACTGTCCAGCTGATCAAATTTGGTCTGACCACAATGAGGCAACGACCTTATTATCGTGGGTGTGCCCCCCGAGACACTCATCTAGGCGCCGGTCATTGCTTCATTGTGATACGCAAGCCCTTTCACCACGGCAAGGTAATGATCACGAAGGGGAATGGGGAATGTAAACAGAACAGGTATACAGTGACTGGTTCACTAAACAGAACAGGTATACAGTGGCGGGTTCACAGAACAGGTATGCAGTGGCAGGTTCACTGAACACAACAGGTATGCAGTGGCGGGTTCACTGAACAGGTATACAGTGGCGGGTTCACTGAACAGGTATACAGTGGCGGGTCCACTGAACAGAACAGGTATGCAGTGGCGGGTTCACTAAACAGAACAGGTATACAGTGGTGGGTTCACAGAACAGGTATGCAGTGGCAGGTTCACTGAACACAACAGGTATGCAGTGGCGGGTTCACTGAACAGGTATACAGTGGCGGGCCCACTGAACAGAACAGGTATGCAGTGGCGGGTTCACTGAACAGGTATACAGTGGCGGGTCCACTGAACAGAACAGGTATGCAGTGGCGGGTTCACTGAACAGGTATACAGTGGCGGGTCCACTGAACAGAACAGGTATGCAGTGGCGGGTTCACTGAACAGGTATGCAGTGGTGGGTTCACAGAACAGGTATGCAGTGGTGGGTTCACAGCACAGGTATGCAGTGGTGGGTTCAATGAACAGGTATACAGTGGCGGGTCCACTGAACAGAACAGGTATGCAGTGGCAGGTTCACTGAACAGGTATGCAGTGGTGGGTTCACAGCACAGGTATGCAGTGGTGGGTTCACAGAACAGGTATGCAGTGGTGGGTTCACAGCACAGGTATGCAGTGGTGGGTTCAATTAACAGGTATACAGTGGCGGGTCCACTGAACAGAACAGGTATGCAGTGGCAGGTTCACTGAACAGGTATGCAGTGGTGGGTTCACAGAACAGGTATGCAGTGGTGGGTTCACAGCACAGGTATGCAGTGGTGGGTTCAATGAACAGGTATACAGTGGCGGGTCCACTGAACAGAACAGGTATGCAGTGGCAGGTTCACTGAACAGGTATGCAGTGGTGGGTTCACAGCACAGGTATGCAGTGGTGGGTTCACAGAACAGGTATGCAGTGGTGGGTTCACAGCACATGTATGCAGTGGTGGGTTCAATGAACAGGTATACAGTGGCGGGTCCAATGAACAGAACAGGTATGCAGTGGCAGGTTCACTGAACAGGTATGCAGTGGTGGGTTCACAGCACAGGTATGCAGTGGTGGGTTCACTGAACAGGTATGCAGTGGTGGGTTCACAGCACAGGTATGCAGTGGTGGGTTCACAGCACAGGTATGCAGTGGTGGGTTCACAGCACAGGTATGCAGTGGTGGGTTCATAGCACAGGTATGCAGTGGTGGGTTCACAGCACAGGTATGCAGTGGTGGGTTCACAGAACAGGTATGCAGCCAGACAGGAACAAGTTAAGCCTAACTAATCTTTCCCTGAGAGACAGTCTGCAGCAGCTCGCCCTACTCTCACTAACGCAGGCAGCACACGAGTGACCGTAATGGCCGCCGCTGCCTGCCTTATATAAGGGGGGGTGGGGCTCCAGGGGCTAGTGTAGCCTAATTGGCTACACTGGGCCTGCTGACTGTGATGTAGAGGGTCAAAGTTGACCCTCCATGTGCATTATGGGGCGAACCGAACTTCCGCAAAGGTTCGCCTGCGGGACGCGAACGCGAACCACCGAAGTTCGCGTGGAACCGTTCGCAGGCGAACCGTTCGGCCCAACTCTATTCCTTTTAAGCTTTCCAAATATGTAGAAGCAATTCATATTTTTGAAATTATTTTTACCGCAGCTTGCTTTATCTAATTAGATCTGTATGAGTCTGAAAAATAGTGTTTCAGTTTTAAAAAATATTCATGTTATTTTCTACACTGGTATCCAAATGCTGGAATGGCCTAAGTGAAATATTACATTGCAGAAAGCATTGGATCCCTCGTGCAACAAAGCCCCATAGCAGTAGCACGATTTCACTTATATTTACATTCTTGGTCACGTTGGATTATATGAGGATAACTTAAAAAGCTCAATATTGCAATAAAGGCAAATCTTTTTCTGTCCTGTTAACGATGATAAAACAGCATTTTATGTTGGCTATAAAGGATATTGTAGCCTTTTTCCCCTGTGAAGCAGTAGAGTTTATAGATGGTTATTCCAATATGATATGCTGTTGTAGGAACTCCTAATCAGGTAGGCGTTGGAGTCATAGGTCAGCTGTGTCCCCTTATAGCCCTCATGCCGAATCCGAGCAGCGCTTGAACTGAATTCACAATGTTGCCCCACCCACTATGCCACTTCATTAGATAAGAAAGGGTGTGGTGATTTGTAAATGCACCATGGCCCATCCCAGAGGTGTTTGGAGGCGGGGCCACTGTGAAGAAATGGCGGTTCTCCTCTGGAACACAGCTGAATCTCTACCAGATTTCCCCATGAGATATCATTGCTGGTGCCTCAAAATGATACAGTGCGTACTGAGCATGAGGACAGAGGGGGGAGGCTAACAAAAATGTTTCTGTAGATATCCTTTAAAAAAGAACTGTAGCGAAAATAACATCCTATATATAATAAATCCCTAATGTCTCTGTGTCCCGTGTCCCTGTGTGTGTGTGTTTTTGTTGTGCGCATGTGCAGGGAGGGACACAGAGACATTAAGGAGAGCTGGGAGAATGACGCGGTGGGGGCCAGGAGGGGCGGGCGCTTCGCGCACGGCGGATGCCGTTGACAGACCTAGCCTAGTTTTTAAACGGGCTTAGGTTACCAGTAATGAATAAAATTGCTTATTTTGACAATATTCATTTATAGATTATTTAGTCAGTGTTTGCCCATTGTAAAATCTTTCCTTTCCCTTATTTACATTTTGAAATGTATCACAGGTGGTGACATCTTTAGTTCTGCTGTGTGATCTGTGCGGAATGTTCATTACTGAGAGTTCTATGCCCAGAGGGAGATGCTGCTTGCTCTGCTGTTGGAAATAGCTGTTACTTCCCACAATGCAGCGAGGTTCCTAGACAGCAAACTGTCAAGACCTTGGTCATGACATCACACTATGGGAGGGGTTTCACCACAATATCAGTCATACAGACCCCCTGATGATCTATTTGAGAAAAGCTAAAGATTTCTCATGGGAAAGGGGCTATCAGGTACTGATTGGAATGAAGTTCAATCCTGGGTTTAAGTTCCTCTTTAAGTCCCCTCAGTGACCAAGACACAGAGTGCGCCCTGACTGAAGCTCTAGTCCTTTGTCATTCTACAAGAAGCTAGCAAAGAAAGGTGTGGCTGGAATTAGGGTATGACCCTAGTCACAAGGTGCCTGGTCGTGCTTATGTAAATATTACTGAGTGTCAGTAGACTGACATGCATCCTAATGCTGTCATGGGAGATTTTTTCACTTGACCGGTTTTCAACTCAGACTCCCAACAAGATTTATGGAAAGGTATAAAAACATAGAGTTAATTAAAGTGTACCCGAGGTGAGAATAATATGCTCTCCTCATGCATATCCTCCCCTTATGTTTTTCCTCTCCTCATTCCTCCTAGTCCCCATAATCACTTCAGAATCAGAGTTTCTGCTAAAGTCGAATTTCCAGACAGGAAGAGGCAGACTTGCCAGTGACTGTACGGATGGCCCCATGTGGACTCCTCAGGTCCCGGGGTCCTTGTGAGGTCGCCTCCTCTGCATTTCCTATTCGTACACCTCTGAGCATTCTTATAACACACGTTGTTAAAAGACAGTTGCAGTGAGAAGAATATGGAGGCTGCCATATTTATTTCCTTTTAAAGAACTAGTGACACCCATGCTAACCTAGAAATAAAAACACATATATATAAGTAGATAAATACTAGTTCTACTTATATAATAGATGCATTGCACTGTCAATGTTATGATTCCTGTGAAATTTATAAAGGAAAAGCAGAGAATCCTATTCTAGACCGTTTCCATATTGGTTACCTTTGACCTCCTGACATCATTTCCTCCCTCACTCTTTTTTCTCCTCTTGCTAATTGTGTATTCGTTACCCGCCCTCGTCCCAGAGTCTTCAGACACTCCTACTGAGGTCTGTACTAGGAAATGCACTGTCTTATGTCATTAGAAGGAGGGGGGAAATAAAGGGAAGAGGAGGAATATATTATAGATAAAAAGACCCCCCCCCCAGCATGCAACTGTTTGGCAATAGCAATTAAAGGGCCAGCGCTCCTAAGTTATGTGATAACTCCAAACCATAAAGGCAGAAAACGTTTTGAATGCAGGATTAGCATCTTTTTCACTTAATACACTCAGACCAATTGCTGTTGAAATTAGATTTTTATGGTGACAATCCCGCTTTAAACAGTACCTGTTACCTGGCTGTCCTGTTGATCTATTTGGCTGCAGTAGTCCCTGACTCACACCAGAAACAAGCATGCAGCTAATCTTGTCAGATGTAACAATAACATCAGAAACACCTGATCTGCAGCATGCTTGTTCAGGGTCTATGGCTACAAGTATTAGCGGCAGAGGATCAGTAGGACAGCCAGGCAACTTGTATTGTTTAAAAGGAAATAAATATGGCAGCCTCCATATCCCTCTCACCTTGGGTTCACTTTAAATCTGGTGGGACATTTGAAAATACAGGTAAATGGAAATCCCCATCGGCTTAAAAAAATGACTTTTTGTGATGAGCAATTTAAAATGGTAAACACAAAAATATTGTTAAAATGGACAAAAAAATAAATAAAGTTGATCTTGCTTTATAATAATTTCTTTTTCTTTTGCTCCACAGAACAAAGAAAAAAGTATTCAAATGTCATCATGGCTGATGTGTCACAATACCAAGTAAATGTAAGTGCCTTCCTACTGACTGAATCACTGTACAAGAATGTGCTCTGTGCTGTCCTCCCATTCACAGCACCGGAATGTATTGTTCACTGTCAATAGAGTGACATGCAGGTCTGATGGTAGTCTATGCGGCCGTCACATACATATATGTTGCAGGCTACTCTGTTATTAAAGAGCCTGTTAGCTGAACTTCCGCCACAATCCTAACACCTGTTATATCTCTCCATTCCCAGCCTTAGGTCATGTGCCGCCCTCTGTTAAGTTTTACTGTGGTACTCCTCCCAGAATTACAACAAACCTGCTCACTGACTGTGCCTATTGCCACTAAATCCTGCTGTAATGTATACAGCCCCATGTCTGTCGTTAGAACTATACTGTGTGTGTTACAGGCATCATTACAATTCAACTTCCATAGCAAAAGTTCAGTGGAGCCCTATCAGTCATCACAAATGAGCAGTTATACCCTCTGTCTCCCCTCCCCATGGTTATATATCTCATGAATGTTGTGCATAACAGGTTTGGCAACACAACATGTGTGGAACAAAATACGTGTAGCTAGTCCAGATAAGTAGAAGAGATAACCACTCCTGTAACACCTTAAAGGATACCCGAAGTGACATGTGACATGATGAGATAGACATGGGTATGTACAGTGCCTAGCGCACAAATAACTATGCTGTGTTACTTTCTTTTCTTTCTCTGCCTGAAAGAGTTAAATATCATGTATGTAAGTGGCTGACTCAGTCCTGACTCAGACAGGAAGTAACTACAGTGTGACCCTCACTGATAAGAATTTCCCCTTTGTATCTCTTTCTTGCTTTCAGAAGCCATTTTCTGCTAGGAAAGTGTTTTATAGTTGGAATTTCTTATCAGTGAGGGTCACACTGTAGTCACTTCCTGTCAGGGCTGAGTCAGCCACTTACCTACCTGACATTTAACTCTTTCAGGCAGAGAAAAAAAAAAAGGAACACAGCATAGTTATTTGTGTGCTAGGCACTGTACATACACATGTCTATCTCATCATGTCACATGTCACTTCGGGTATCCTTTAAGTGTACCAGAGCTGAAAAAAGTAAAAAGATTTATACTTACCTGGGGCTTCCTCCAGCCCCATCCACTCGGATCGCTTCTACGCCCACGTCCTCTGCTGCCCGCAGCTTCTGGAACCGGGCTGCGTAGGAGCGATCCGAGTGGATAGGCCTGGAGGAAGCCCTAGGTACGTATAAATCTTTTTACTTTTCTCAGCTCTGAGTCCCTTTAAGGTGGTCAGACATCAGGTGACCACCCGATTTGATTATTATAATCAGATGAAAAGTGGTGCCGCCAAGTGCATGTCCAACCAACAATGCAACCAATTTCAGGCCAAAATTGGTTGCATTAATCGGTCTGACATGCTGCAAGAATTAGGGCCGACTTGCTTGTTTGGGTGCATGGCGGTAACGGCGAGCGTTATTGAGACAAGCGGCAAATGCAACCAAACTCCAGACGCTGTCGCCAGTAATGTTTATTGTGCTCTACTGGGGCCCAGTGCACTCTATACATTACCTGTCCGTGGTCTCTGCTTGCTCCAGACTCCCTCCGCCATCCATACATGCGTCCCACGTAGTTGCCTAGTAAGGTTGTGTGGCAGGTTGTCACATGCCACACACGTGCCCACGTTACTAGGCAGCCATGTGGGGCGCATGTATGGTTGGGAGCAAGCAGAGACCACGGATAGGTAATGTATAGAGTGCACTGGGGAGCAAATTAAACATTTGGGGGGACAGCGTAGAATTGGCGAGGCGGCACATGCTGCGCCATAAGGTCGATTCCTCATAGATTTCAGCATGATCGGGAATCGGTCTGCAGTGTACGGGCAGCCGACAGATCTCTTTTATCAGTTTTGATTAGAGAGAGATTTGTCTCTTGGTTGAATCTGCCTATCATCACTAGATGTATGGGTACCTTTAGGGTGCGTACACATATCCAATTTTTAAGTCCAATAAATGGCTAATTATAACACCTCCTCCATGTAGTACAAAAGCCTACCTAGACAACATGTTCATAGCATGCTTGATGCAGCAAGACTCACCCAGCTGTGAGAATAGAGTATATGCCTGCTCTCATGGGATTCACCTTTATTACTGACAAGTTGAACAGTGCAGTTGGCTGTGTTTTACAGTGCCATAAAGGCAACGCAAGTCAAATGTGGGGCTGGAGCATCCTTTGCTTTGCAGCACTGGTTTCCCAGCTAGGACGCCATCAACATGGAGTTTGTATGTTCTTTCTGTGTTTACATGAGAATTCCTCTGGGCACTTCTGTTTCCTCTCCAAAACTACTTATAAGTTAATCAATTACGGTACCTCCAAAATTGGCGTTCGACTGTGGTAGAGACCTTTGGCTATGACTATGGTAGCAATTAGATTGTGAGCTTCTCTGAAAGACAGTACCTAATTGTTGGGTTAACTCTATGAAACACTCTGGAAAATGTCAGTGCTATATAAATGCATAATAATGTTTATTTATTTAGTATTAATGTAGCACTGATATCTTCTGTAGTGCTTTACAGAGCGTATAGTCTCATCATTCACTGTCCCTCAGAGGGGCTCCCAATAGAATTCCTACCACAGTCATATGTCCATCTTTTACAAAGCACCATTTTGGAGAAAGCCAGTTAACTTATCTGTATATTTTTGGACTATGGGAGGTAACCCAAGCACATGGAGGAAACCCACTCAGGCTGGGTGCACACATAACAGAGCGTGAAAGGTTACGTTTTCTGACCTGCGCGGCTTTTTTTGTAAGTGTTTTTAGTGCGGTTGTGTTGGGTTTTTCTGCATATGCGTTTTTCTAGCGTTTTTAAGCGTTTGCAGTTCACATATACAAAATGCACATGCGTTTTGGATGCGTTTTTAATACATTTTAATATTTTGATTTATGCAAATCACTAGGAAGACAACAGGAATCGAAAATACATCACAAAACAATATATAAAAATGCATGAAAAACGCATACCATTGCGTTCCCATTGACTTTCATTATGTGTGTTTTTTGAATACTATGCAACAAAACCAGCGTTTTTAAAAACGCACGCATACAAAACGCATATGCGTTTTTTATATGCGTTTTTTCCTGCGGCCCGTAGACTTCCATTAGTGGCAAAAGCGCAGCGTTTTCCGCAACGCTAGCGTTTCTGCAAAGTGGGCACCCAGCCTTAAGCACAGGTGAACAGAAAGAATTGTTCTATATAAAGTGAGCCTGTCACAAAAGCTGTGGTGCTCGTTGTACAGCAGACTTGCACACACGAGGAATGAGTTTTGAAATGTGCTGCCAATATGGTGGAGAATTAATCCTCTGGTGCCTTTTATTTAAATGTGAAGAATTTTAATTGACCTCTGGTTCATTAAATTCCTTTTATTGTGGGCGTATAGTTGTTATAAGAGGGTGTAAAAAAACATAAACATAATGAATGAGTTTTATTTTGGTGCCATCCTTTCTCCGTAGTGGGTGAGGCACTGTGGTACAGGAAGGCGTGACGAGATTGTGGTAGAGTGATTTATAAGTCATATGTTGTGGGCACAGCATAGGGTAGTGATGTAGGTTTCGTTTAGGCATGATTGCTCAAGTGCTCTTATACTGCTCTCATTTTTGTGTAACAAAAGCCAATGGTTTCTATAGTGTTTTACATCCACCACAATTGTGTCATTAAGGTGTAACCTGAGGTGATACTGTATGTGACATGAGATAAACATGTGTATGTACAGTACCAAACATATTAATAACCAGACTGTTTTACCTGATTTATTTTGCTGCCTGAAAGAGTTAATTTCTAGGCATGGAAGTGACAGCTTCTGTCTTGTCTGTACCTTATCAGGAATATAGTAAACATCACTGATAAGCAAATTACAGCTATTAAAGTGACTCCAAGCACCTCTCATGGGCATGCCTTTAAGACTCCGACCAGTACTGCAAAGTACTTAAAGATGCACACCATTCTGTAGCGTGTGCTCCTCTTTCATTTAATGCCTGAATCGCCATTCTACACCAAATCGTTTTCGTTCGATTTCAATTTAAAAATCGCAACTGCCATCTTGGCTATGTTATAACTTCCGGGCAACCCCTGTCTTCTCTGTTAGAGAAGTACATCACTGAATGAAGCAGGAAGAGGAAGTGACATGCATGGCCATTGCAAGAGGCTCCTCCAGAGGGGTCATAACACGACTTTGTTGGAAGTCGTCTGTCTTAAAGGCATACCCATGAGAGGTGCTCGGAGTCCCTTTAAAGTTTTCCTGGCAGAATACAAATTTTGAGGGCAGGGAGAGATACAATACATTAACTATTGACCTTTTTCTAAGGGCCAGTGTACACCAAATTTTTCCTAGGCGATTCTAGGCATGTGCCTAGCGATTTTCTAATCATGCCTAGCGATTTTTGGAACATTTTGGTGTAGCGGTTTTTATTTTTTGTAAACAGCTTCTGTAACAAAAACATTTGGAAAATCGCTCTGTTCTAGCGCTTTTCTGAGCGATTTTCCACTTTTCCATACTTAACATTGAGGCTGAATTACCTCAGAAATCAGCTGAAATCCTCCAGGACCCACGTTTGGGAAAAAATCACATTGCTCTGGTGTGATCCATCCCATTCAAATACATTAGCCAAGCGCTTTTCAAAGTGCTGGTGCTTTTAAAAGCACTAAGAAGCGCTTTTGGTGTGCACCAGCCCTAACTCTGGGACACTTAATAGGCTGCCACTGATTAGAGACCATAAAACATTCAACCTACTTTTTAAATGTTTAAATATAAAAGAAAACTCAGGAATACTTAAAAAAAGTCATCAGTTTATTTCGGGTTCACTTTAAAAAATAAATGCCATTCAAATGCTGCTTGTTTATGGAGAGTTGTGTTTAAACAAATGACTTTTTCACCTGATGGTGTATTTATGGCTGACGGTTTGGTCGTCCATGAGCCTGTCAGATTATTTCACTATTTCTAAAGTAATCTGAATTGCTTTTTAGGAATCCTTTAGGAATCGTTAATAGGGGAGGATGAGGTTGGATATGCAGGAAAGGTTATGGCTAGGGTAAGGTATGAGGCGGGGATATTGTCAGTGTCAGGCAAGAGGTTATGATTGGTGGGTATGAGAGCATGGGTGTGTATGGGGAAGGGGATAGGAGGCTAATGTGATTAACAATTTGTTTCAACACCAATAAGGAAGTACAGAGGAGTGGATCAGGTCATAACTGTGCCTGATCGGTGCCATGCTGCGCCGCCATAGACTGTAATATTAAATGCTCTATAGTGGCACAGGGGGGTTTCTCAAGAAATCCCTGTAATTTGGGTGGTGGCAATGGGAACTCTCCGAGCAAAGTGCTTGTGATCATTGATCACCGTCAACAATGAGATACCGGTGGTCATTGAGAAAATGAAAGTGAAAACAAACATGCTACATTTCCTGTGTACTGTTCACAGGAATAAAGTGTGTGTGTGTGTGGGGGGGGGGGGACATCTAGTGGCCAAATAGTAAAATTACAACTACATGCATAAAATTAAATTCTTAGCAAAATGTACATCCCAAAGAAAGCCTAATTGGTAGCGGGGAAAAAAAATACAGTATACTGTAGATCATTTTGTTGTGATACGTAGTGATAAAGTTATTGGCAAATGAAAGGGAGGAGCACTGACAGGTGAAAATTGCTCTAGTCCAAAAGGGGAAAAAAAACCTTAGTGGTTAACTAGTTAATTGGCACCTCTGTTGGTAATGGCCTGAAGATGGATAGGGATGGCCCTGTCTATGAGAACTCACGGAGAAGCATGTGATCAGTTTGATCAGCTGATAGATTTGTATGGCTCTGATTTGCTGGTCATGATCATGTGTTAAACCAGGAAGTCATCACAGCAAATCAGAACCTTACAAATCTATCAGCTGACCAAACTGATCACATGCTTCTCCATGGGTTTTCTTAGGCAGAGCCATCCCTAAAGATGGATATGTCCCTGGGTCTATTTTTTTCAGTTCATATTTTAACTCTATGCCTGTGTCTGCCTGAACATCATTCATAGCGCTCCTATCTTCTCCTCCCACCCAATCACAGATGCATGTATTCAGCGCCTGTATTATGTCATAATGACACCATTGTTTTGTTTTGAATGGCTATAACGCTTTACGTAACTATGCACTTTACGTAAGTTTCTTTATTTAGAATATTACACATTTGGAAACTCATCAGGGTGTCAGAAGAGGCAGATTTATTTATACGAGATAGCTGAGCGCTGCATCAGGGACTTGTCTCCAAGAAACAACAACTCTGGTTTCCTCCACCCCACCCAAATCACATTCTCTGTTCACATCTGAAATGCAAATATGAAATGAGTAATTTAATGCAGATTGTTCAGTCATTGTGTTTGCAGGACACACCCAGGTTCCCTGCAACCTGGTGGATAATTCTGTATCGTTCTGGGACTGGGTGCATAATGTATTGTAATCCACTCATTGCTACTAGGCAAAGCTGGCTTTATTATAGCTTTTGCTTTAAGTCCACTTAATAGTGAGTATTAAAGAAGACTTGATGATACAGTAAAAAAAACAAGCACAGGGTATCAAATAAAGAATATCCTAAGGTTATGTCACAGCAGAATCCATCTTTTGTTTTAGTGTTCTTAAATGTTCAGGCCGTCTGAAACTGATATTTTACTTCTGGGTGGATGCCAAACGTTGAATCACATGCTGGATTCTCATACATTCCTCTTTTGTCATCATTTATGGGATGAATGGCGCCCAACAGCACTGAGCTATAAAGCACTGCATAATATATTATACCCCCTCTAAGAGATGGCAAAAGGAATAGGGGTACAGACGGTGCAACCGCAACTGGGTCCCCACCGCAGAGGGCTTTCCTAGATCTAGCCTTCATTCTTCATTGTTACTATGGAAGCAGGACTTCTGTTTTTCTAACGAATATTTAACCCTTTAGCAGCCAATTTATTTAGAGGCTTGCAAGTGTTCCAGGCCTATTATTTTAGCACGTTTTTTTTATTTGTTACATTTTCTTTCGTCTAATTAGTACTACTGTAATGTGTATTTATGGCCACTTGTCACTAGGGCGCATTATGAGACAATAACAAAGGATTTTCAGTTTCTATATTTTCTGCTAGTAGAGAGAGATCAAAGCATTCCAAGAATTTGCAGCACAAGGAGTTCTGCTGACTGAGATCAAAAGCAGTGCACTTATCTCAAACGGGATACCTCTATTAAAGCTGCTGAACTCATGTGGTAGTCATCACTTACAATATAGTTCCTTACAGTGGAGAAGAAGGGTCATTGGGGGTCTTTCTCATGAATCAGTGAGGAATTGAAACATGACAAGAAATCTTGTATGAGGCAGGTGACAGGAAGCCCCTGTGTAACCAGTTACTCATGCCCCCCGCAGGTACAGCCTTTTCCTGCAGAACTTGTATTCTGAGTTGCAGTCACTCTCTAGGGAATGTGTTATTCAGGACAATAAAAAGCACTGTAAAGTGTAAGGGGATGAAGTCATCCTACAAAGAATACACTAATCATGAAAAAGTGTCAACCATGATATCATGTATACTTTACCCTTACAACCCTTCACATACTTGGTGAACTAACAGGCTAATAAGTGAAAGACGGTATGTGTGACACTATCTGCTAAAGACAAAACATCATTGTATGGGCTCTTTCATACTTATTCACACTAGGCAAATAGCATACCACACGTTAGAGCAGACACACGAGTGTTGTGTTCATAACTTGAGTGCTCACTGCAATTTTCCTGCAGTTTAGTGAATATAGCTCTTATGTTGTGTAAACACATACAATGTTGGTTGGCCAATTTTACTACTTCCATGTAGCATGAGGCCCACAGATTTCGAATTCTAGAAACAGATTGTGTTGGTAAGCTCTCATACTGCATGGAGGTGATAAAATTGGCCAGAGATTGGCCAATCAAAATTGGATGCGTGTATGCACCCAAAAGCTTGGTACACACCTTCAATCATGATTGGCTAACCTCTGACCAAATTTACCACCTCTATGTAGTATGAGGGTCAACAGAAATTGAATACTATGTGCAGATTGTATTGGGAAACCTTAATACTACATGGAGGTGGTAAAATTGGTCATTGATTGGTCAATCATAATTGAAAGTGTGTACCAGGCTTTAGTGTCTGTGTCATGCTCACCCTTCCTTCCCAAGTTTAGACTTGGAAACGTTTCCAACCTTTGCCACGTAATAGTTGGCAATTTTTCCAACATCCAGTGTTTATGTTCTATGTCCAGATTAATGTTCTTCAAAGGAACCCGAGGTGAGAAACCTATGGAAGCTGCAATATTTATTTCCTTTTAAACAATACCAGTTGCCTGGCAATCCAGCTGATCTTTCTGGTCAGCATGGTCTAAATCACACACCTATTACAAGCATGTAGCTAATCTTGTCAGATTTGTCATAGACATCTGATCTGCATGCTTGTTCAGGGTCTATGGCTTAAAGCAGAGGTCCCCAAACTTTTTCAGTCAAGGGCCGGGTCTATATACTTCAGACTGCTGGGGGGGCCGGAACATACATTAAAATGATGTTGAAAAACATTACATTGAATCTAGTTTTTGCTTCACCCCCCGACCCCCCCTCCAATCGTGCCCAGAGGAAAACTCCCAGCAGCAGCCATTCAGTCATGTGGCGCACGAAGAACGTCTTTGTGCACCAGACAGTGAAGCATACTCAGGTGACAACCTGCTACCAATTGGACAGCAGTGTCACTTGATGCAGAATTGGATTGGAAGCCAGCGAGTGACTGCTCACTGGCATCTACAGCATGTGGGTGGGTGATGCCAGCACTGCTATTCTATATGCGGTCTGCCGATATTTAAAGGTACAGTGAGCTGCATCTATAAGTTATAGATTTTGTGTTTGGGGGGTCAGTGAAAAAGCCTCGGCGGGCCACATTCGGTCCACGGGCCTTAGTTTGAGGACCACTGGCTTACAGTATTAGAGGCAGAGGATCAGCAGGACAGCCAGGCAATATGCATTATTTAAAAGAAAAGAAAATAAACATGTCAGCCTCCATATCCTTCTCACCTCAGGTTCCCTTTAAGTGTTCTCCACTATTCTCCAACCTTATTAAATCAACCCTAATGTGACCTCATTTTGCCAGCACCGATTACTATGTAGTCCGTTCACATGGAAATTTCCACAGTATGAACAATATCATTATTATTTGGTAAATGTGTGACGCCTTTGTTTGATGCAAATTGTCTTGTTTCTCAGCATTTGGTGACCTTCACCATTGATGAGGACGATGACGTCCACACAGTGGAGGATGCCATCCGTAAGCTGAATGTGATGGATGCCCAAGGGAAAGTCTGGGTCCAGGAGATGGTGCTACAAGTCAACAACTCCACGGTGAAGCTGCTAGATGTTGACTCTAAGGTATGTCCCTCTGCAGTGCTCACTGTCTTTTAAGCAGGAGGATTAGCCAGGGAAAAAAACCCACATACTGTATGTATATATATATATCTCATGTTACAGTATACTACAAGTTTTTATTACATAGTGAATTATCTGCACTTCAGTCTGGGATTCACACAGTTTCTCAGCATGCGACAGGCAGCTCCCTCCCCCCCTCAGCCTCACAAACTGCATCACAGACAAGCTGAAACTGAGAGCAGAAACGCTGTCTGTGAGGAATAAAGCAAGCACACAGGACTGAGCCTAGAGGGGGCATGGAGGGGGCTTGCATAACTTGTATTTATTACAACAGAGGCAGCTCATTCCTCCCTGGGTCCACAAAGCTTGACAAAGAAAAGATATTACAGAGACAGTGCAACTAGAAAAGGCTGCAGTAATGCAGACCACATTAGAACAGTTATAGGAACTTATAGGATAGAAGAAATAAGACTGAAAATTTTGTTGCGGAGTCTCTTTAAAGCCGATCCGAGATGAAAAACTAACTATAACTAGTAACTTGTCTATATATCTTATCTAAAGTTTAGATAGTTTACACAGCATATCTACCTGCAAGAGTTTCAAAAGTTTATGATTATTTATTCCTGTGATACACTGAAGCAACCATGTTCTGTTTTTTCACATTGTCACAGGCTAAGGGCTGGAGATGCTATCAGCTTGGCTCTGTGTAAATGCAGTCCCCTCTTCTCCTCTCTCTTCCCCTCTGCCTCTGAAATCAATGCCTAGTAACACCTCCCCCTCCTCCTGCCCAGACTGAGCCCCTGTTAGCCCTTGCTACTGTGTGAAAATGCCAAGGCACTCTGAAAAGCTGTGGGCGAGGCTTGTTTAGTTTATAGGGAATTAGAGTATTAAAACAAAAACAAAAAAGTATTTGGCTTGAGGAATGCCCTATAAACTATATGAAAGGAACACAATTATGCAATAAGTAATAGTTTATCTCGGATCCACTTTAAGAATAAAGGAGATACTGAGAATCCTCCATGAGGAGAAGGACTAGTCCAAAACTTGTCAGATTTGTCAGATTTTTACTGCTTACTGTACATGACAGCAACATAGGAGAAAAGTAATTTATAGTGCATTTTATTCTGGGAAAAGTGTACTTCTAATTATGTGTACACATGTAATTTAAATTTTAAATTTTTTCACAATAGTGGTCCTTTAAGTCAGGGGTCCCCAACCTGTGGTCCGCGGCCCGCTGCTGGTCCGTGGGACGTTTGCAGTTGCAAGACTGTCCTCTTGCAACCCCCCCCCCCCCCCTTAGTAACGGTGATACACATCGCCGCTACAGGAAGCCGCTGCCCTGGGAAGGGGGGGGGGGGGGGTTTGGATCGGCCAGGAGGGCACTACCTACCCATACTGGGGTGCTATGCTAGCTATACTGGGCACTATACTAGCTATACTGGGGTAACTATACGAGCCATACTGGGGCACTATGCTAGCTATACTGGGCACTATACTAGCTATACTGGGGTAACTATACTAGCCATACTGGGGCAACTATGCTGGCTATGCCACCGCAACAGACCCCCTCCCCGTAACCCGCTACACACGACACTGTCCACTAGGACACGCACCTCATACCAACCCCCCCACTCCCAACCCCCCCAACCCCCAAGGCAGTCCCCGGAAAAAAAATTTGGTCAGAAAGTGGTCCCCGGGTCGTAAAAGGTTGGGGACCCCTGCTTTAAGTCATCCAGTGACAGAAGATGATTCACTCCCAGTGCTGGTGATGAACTGGTGGTGATGAACTGTTTGTTACAATAATCTCTATTCATGTCCCTTTCAACTTGCAAGTTGCCAATCGTTGTTGATTTTGTCTCATTGGCATCGATTTGTCTTTGAAAGTGGCTGTCAGTATTTTACACAAAATGGGAGGAGGTGCCCCAATGTAATATGCAATGGGTAAATGCGGGTAATGAAATAGTCTTACCTAAGGTGGGAGGGGTTTAGTCTTACCAATGGTGCTCCCAGTCAGTGCATGCAGCTGCAAAAGATACTGTACTGTAGACCTGAGGAAGCTGAGGTGTCCAATAAAAAGTATTATCTTTAAACCTTCCACCTGAGGTAACACTGTTTCATTACCCACGTTTACCCATTGCATACTACATTGTGGTGCCTCCTACCATTTTGTGTACAGTTTGCCCCTTATGGGGCTGTATTTGATATCCATAAACCCATGCTAACTAATAATAATACTGTAGCATGCATTGTTGAGCTGATACGGAACTTCTAGTAAACATCCTCAACTTCTCCCTGTAATCCGAGAGACTTATGGGACTCCCATTCTTGTCATATGGTCTATGAAACAGGAGTCTTATAAACTAATGCGAAGTACAAAGTTTATATTTCTGGTAACAATGCAGTAATGTTCATGCAAAGCAGCCCTGTATTCTCACACACCCGTACACCTATGAGAAGATGTTTCTGCCCCTGCTTTGAATCACACTGTACTGCCTGAGGGGGAATATGATGTCATCTTCAAAGTTAATTCACCAGCGTGATTATTCAAGGGCGAGAGTGAGGGTGGGATGAGGCCTGGGGATCTCTTTATAACAGAACAAATCAAGTTCAAAGACTGCTTTTCTGTGCACCTTGTATTAAAACAAAGTTACCAGGCAGGTTACAGAGAACTGCATCTATGCATAAAGGGCGCGGAGGAAAAGGGGGCGTCCGATGAAGCCAAAACTAGTTTTTACGGCTTCACTAGGTATAGTTAACCTTATTCTCACACTGAACCCTCCCGATACCAATGCCAAACCTTAACTACCTACCACACGACTAACCTTAACCTCTCCCCACCTCCATGGCTAACCTTAACCATCGCACAACACCTCTACATGCCAATCCGCCAAAAAATCAGGGAAAATACAGTAATTTGCAAGCACCACGGTTGCCCAAATTTCCCCTTAAACCTAGAATTTCAATGGGCGTCTATGGTGGCACCCAAACTTCTGTCGATGTCGGGTGCAATAATTTCCTGGATCACAGAGAACTAGCAGTTTATGATGAGGTAGATAAGAGGGACATACAGATCCTGAAAGGTTGTAATGTACAGCATTGGCTTCGTAAATCCCATGTTCCGCTCCCATTATGCATATGATAGGAAATTTGCATTATTTAGCAATGCACAAAGTTTTTCACATTGCACATCTGTAATATAGTAAATATCTTGAAGGTACTTGGCTTGCTGGGTCCTTCTGAGACAACATTGCAATTTTACTGGAGAATAACATCTCTATTCATTGTCCATACTCCTTCCCATATTCCATCATTTTCCTTAGTAGGTAGTCAGGGTAGAGCTGGGAGGGTCCACTAGCACCAGACCACCTAACTACACCCATCCTTCTCCTCTGGTAAGAGATTAACTATCTGTGGCCAGCACTGTAGATGCATTGTACTGTGTACTCTCTCATGGCTGAGTTTTTTCCACAGTGATTTTTTTGAAGGGCTTGTGTATGTTATGGCATAGACTCTTATTTACATTTAGTAACAATGAAAAATCTAAGTGTGTGAACTAGGGCTTTATAATAAAATATATTTACATGACTATCAAACCCCAGTTATAGTCATTGTGAAAATGCATATGCACCAAAGAAATACTTATCCTTGCCTCCTTTAAGCTGTGCATAGCAAGACAGGCCTTCTAAAAGGAACACGATCCAACCAAGTGTTCTAAAATGACAATGTACAAATAATGTCTAAGTAGCAGTAGTGTAAACAGTTTCCTACTTTTCATGTTAAATATCAAAGGCAAAAGCTGTAATTCATTGTGTGTAGATTTTGGCTACGTTTGGAATGTCTCATTTGCATAGGTGAATCTCTGCAGTCTGACATGCTAAGAACCATGTAATATTGAAGCAGAGTTACTGTATATACACTGGCTCTGGTATCCGGTTTCACACACTATTACAAAATGTTTATGTTTCACATAAGATACATTTCCTCTGCTTTCTGCAGAGAGGTCTCAGAGACAGGCAGCAGCTAAGAGCTTTTTCTCACATTCAGGGTTAACAGATGGAGTGTGAGGGAATCCCCTCTCCTCTCAAGGTTCACTGGCCCCTCAGAATCAGGTCAGAATCAGTGTCAGGGAAGTGTGAAGGAATTTGATAACAGTTAACAAACAGATTAGCAGTCAAAGGTATACTGTACACCCATACTTAACAGCACTTCCCAAACAATTCCTATCTCAATTGAAAATAAATGTTAATCGATAGCGTTCCTTTAATGCCCAGAGCAGATTCTTGCTTGCCCAGTCATGACACATCTGCATGTTAAGAGCCTCTTACTACTCTTACCAGGTCCAGTATCAACTAATATTCTAAGCTAGAAATTGTCCACTTTTGTAGAACATTTTAGCACTGTGGGGTAATGGATAGCACTCTCGCCTTGCAGTGCTTAGTTCATAATTCAAATCATGGCCAGGGCACTATATGCCCAGAGTTTGTATGTTCTCTCTATGTTCGGGTGGGTTTCCTCCAGGCACTCCGGTTTTTTTCCAACATCCCAAAAACATACAGGTGAGTTAACAGCCCCCCCCCCCCCCCCCCCCCAAAAAAAGGGAAGTTGGATTACAATAGGAACATAAGTGTGGTTTGCCTTCTTAAAACAAGGAATTTCCGATAATTTAGCTCTAAAGTGAACATCTGAGGTTACCCACAATGCACCACTAGTGAATATGCAAATTATCTCTTTATGCCCCAGAAGCCAAGCTCACATCCAGAACCACTGGTGTCTAGCAAGCCTATAGCTTTAAATTTTACAGAGCCATACCCACCCCACATGCAGACAGCCTGTTTTGGACTTTTGGTCCTCTTCGGTGCATGGCAGGGATTGATATGGCTCTATGGGATAGGACTTGGACCAGTACAACACAGTCACCAAGCAGCTTGGTGTGGCCCAAAACCACAAGGAAGTTATAGGCGACTCAAGGCTCATACACACATCAGACCATAGTCTTTTGAAAATGATAACAGATTATCTGCAAAAGATCTGTTCCTGCAAAAATTCCGTTCCTGCAAAATGCATTAGTCTATGATATCTGCAGATCCTCATACACACCTTGTTTAACAGACATTCATCTGCAGATCAGATCCACCAGGATGGATTTTCAGATTGTCTGTTAAACAAGGTGTGAATGATGATCTGCAGATCTCATAGACTATGAATGCAATTTGCAGGAATGGATTTTTGGCAGGAACAAATCTTTTGCAGATACTGATCTTTTGTGTCTGTACAGCATCTGTGTGTTCAGCATCTTGCAAAGATTTTTTTCTGATGGGGAGTTCAGCCCCATAGAAAAGACTGTGAAGGTATGGCTCTCATACTACATGGAAGGGGGTAAAATTGGTCTGTGATCTTTGATTTTCAAAAGACTATGGTCTGATGTGTGTATGTGGCCTTAAAGAGACCGAAATAGAAACATAAGACAATGACTGACTATGGTAGTGACAGACTGAGAGCTCCTCTGAGGAACAGTTTGTGTCATGACTGACATGAATGTAAAGCACTGCGGAAGATGTCAGTGCTATTGAAATAATAATACTTTATAGGGATACATAGCTAAAACCGTGCAAAGTCCACATAGAACAATGTTTTTTTTTTCTGCCTGCAGGAAGACCTGGAGGTGTTCCCAGTCTCTGCCATCCAGCGCTGTGACACTGTTCTCCCTGAGAAGAGGACCCGCTCCTTATTGGTACTGGTGTGCCAGGAAAGATACCAGCCCAAAGCCGACGTCCACTTCTTCCAGTGTGACGATGTTGGGGTAAGACCTCTGAGCTGAGGACTATCTAGGAAGAATCAGGTACTTCAAACAAAAACATTTCTCAATCCTTTATGTTTACCTTCCTTAGGCAGAACTGATTCGAGAAGATATTAACAGCGCCCTGTCTGATTTTAGAACTGGACATACTTCCAAGAGACCAGAAGCACTCCGGTAAGAATACTAAAGGAAATTTACCATGCTTGATCAGTAAGACATTTTCTCATTGTCCTCTAAGAGAAAACAAACACATATTATTGAAAAATAACAGGTTTCCTGTGTCCGCAGTCTATTTTTGGATATACAGTCACGTAGAAAAATGCCTAAAGCGAAAGATCAACATCATATTTTAGCCCAGCACAGTCCTTACTGATGAACTCCCAATACACATTCCTGCTCCTCTTTTGCTTAGGTTTAGTTTAAATTAGTTTAAAATAGAACCTTAAAGGTAGCCACAAATAGTACAAAAGTTTGATGTTCACATTTTTTTCAATAACAACAGTCAGTTGCATAGAAAAATCAAATATGTTTATCCAAATTGAGAAATGTGACCGAATTTCTTGATGATAAATTTCTTGATTTACAGACTTAAGCAATTTTTTCAGTTTTTTTTAATATATTTTTTTTTCATAATTAAGGAAAAAATTATACATTGGTCAGATTTTTCTAAAGTTACAAACCATTGGAAAAATCTATCATAATTCTCAAACTAAAAACAAATATTGTTTTATTTCCTATGCATTTTAAAGAGAAGAACAGATGTTTTAAAAGTCATTATTGCTCAATTTTTAGCCATTACGGTTTAAAAATAAAAAATGCTACTGTAGGAAAACCCACACATTTTATTTGCACATTAGTCCTGGTTATTACAACATTTAAATGGTGTCCCTAGTAGAATGTATGGTGACTATATTTTATTTATAAATAAAGGTGTATTTTTTCCATTTTGTGTTTATTTATACTATATCAATAATTACAAACCCTTATTTGCAAAAAATAACAGTAATATACCCTTATGACATACATATAAAAAAAAATTTCATCAATCACGGACCAGCAGGATGGTGAACGGGTGTGCGCACATGATAGAGTGACAAGTTAAAAAAACAAAAAACAAATGCAGATTTACGCCCTTGGTCCGCAAATGAAGTTTCCAGGGGCATAGATATGTGTAGCTGGATGCTGGAGGTTTCAAAACAGGAATATTTGGAGCTCACATTTAAAACAAAAGAATACCAGGTTTACATAATCTGATATTACTCTAGTTTAATTGCTGCTTTTGGCGTGGTTATGAACTCTCCAATAAAGCTTACTTTAAATTTAGTTCTACTTTAAAATAAACCAGTAGAAAATTGTGGGATTTAAAGCAAACCTGTAAAAACATTATATAAATTCATTTCATGTTATTTTTCCTTGCTCTGAAGTTATCTTTTCTGTAATGTACATGGAGTGAGACACTGGACTGAGTCATCAATTGTGACCGCCTTTTCCTGCCTCACTAAGCTCCTCCCATTGGCCAACACTCACCATCGCTAGTCACGTGATACTAGTAGGTATTGTTTGGCTGCCCGGTCAGTTGAGCGCAGGGTGAGCCATCACCCTGCTGCTGCTGAAATTCTGTGTGGCATTAAATACTATTCCCCCTCCGAGTCGCAGCACCTGACCCCCGATTTACACTGTAAATCCCACAGTGATGTAATAATATTACATCTATGGCGGCGCCCAGGTCAAGTGCAGCGCAGCAGTGAGTACGCAACCAAATTACCTGCTTTGATGTGATAATGGTGACAGGATTAGTGGGAATCACTCTTTAGTTAGAATAGATTTTACTGAGAGACGTGAAACACCTTAAAGGGATTCTGAAGACAAATTAAAAAAAAAAGATACTTACCTGAGGGAAGGCTTTTGGTCCTGTAGAGCCTTCCTGTTCCTCTCACGGTCCTCTCGTTCCAGCGCTGGCTCCCCTGTTCAAACCTCCCACCATGGGGGGGCTTCGAAAGTCTTCAGGAGCACAAGTGCTCCTGAAGACGGGCGTCCCCGTACTGCACATGCCCGAAAGAGTGTGACCGTGCATGTGCAGTATGGAGCAGCGCTCCTGAAAACTTCTGAATCCTCCCGCAGTAGAGGAGAGCAAGGGTAGATAACGGGAGCCAGCGCTAGAACAAGGGGACCAGGAGAGGAACGGGAAGGCTCTGTAGGACTCAGAGCTTTCCCTCTCTTTAGGTAAGTATCTTTTGATGTTTTTTTAATTTGCCATCAGACTCACTTTAATGGAGTCTTAAAAGTTACAGACTGGAAGGTATGAAATGTTTTATGCCCCTTTGTAAACTGCCCAGCAGAAACAGCCCAGAATAGGTGAAATAAACAGCTTGGCTTATCTGTGTTGTTTTATAAAGACTCTTTAAGCATATAAAATGACGTACCAGGGTTCTAGGTGATAGAATGATACTGATGTTTCCTGTCCCACTGCGCAATACAGCTGTAAACCAGTTCAGCTACACTATATAGCCACATAACACCGCCCATACAAAGTGACAATATAACCTTGCCAGCTATAAAAGCTTCTGATCTAAACTGAACACACATACAGCTAGTAGTACAAGAAGGAGGTGGATGTAGAGGGACTATTGTTATATGACTGCTTTTCACTGTGAATTGAAATCAAGTCACATTACTGTATATTATTGTAGTAGCAGTAGAGTGTTGTACCGTGTTAGCCATCAATAAAAGCAAGAAGTTTTGAATCAGGATGATACCATTTAATGGCCAACTTAAAAGAATGGGAATTAGCTTTCGGCTGGGCAGCCTTTCTCCGAAAACAGGATGGGAGTCTGACATAGGCTGCACAGCTGAAAGCTTAAGGTGGCCACACACCATACATTTTTTTAAATATCTGTTCAATTTAAGAATTGCAATCAAATATGACCAACGTACCACACACCTATGTTCAATTTTTCCTCAATTATGATACAAATGATTGGCAACTGACAAAATTGCTAGGGTGTGTATATTAATAAATTGACAATCTAACACACACCATACAATCTTTAGAGAGATTGAAGAAAAGTATCTGGCATTCCGGATCGATAAAAATGAAAGAAAACAGGAATGCGATCGGATTTTTCAGTCGAATGAAAAAAAAGCTTTCGATTCGTTCGGGAGATCCGATCGTTTTTAACGAATTGCTGTAAAATCGGGTCATTTTATTGTATCGTGCGTGGCCACCTTTACTCTCATTCTTATAAAGGTGGCCACACACCATACAATTTTTTAAATATCTGTTCAATTTAAGAATTGCAATCAATTTTTCTGACTGATTGTAACAAATTAAAAAATATGACCAATGTACCACACACCTATGTTCAATTTTTCCCCAATTTTGATAAAAATGATTGGAAACTCTGAGAAAATTGCTAAGGTGTGTATATTAATAAACTTACAATCCAACACACACCATACAATCTTTAGAGAAATTGAACAGAAATATCTGGCATTCCGGATCGATTTAAATCGAAAAAAAACGGGAATTCCGATCTGATTTTTCAGTCGAATGAAAAAAAAAGCTTTCGATTTTTTTCGAGAGTTATGATCGTTTTCATCGAATTGCTGTAAAATCGGATCATTTTATTGTATCGTGTGTGGCCACCTTAAGTTAGCCAATAAATTGTATCATCCTGATTCAAATCTTCTTGATTTTATTATTGGTGGCTTTGTTTTTAGCCAATAGATTTTCAGTTTAATGACACCCATAGCGAGAGGTACCGGTATATGGAGGCTGCCATATTAATTTCCTGTTAAACCATACCAGATGCCTGCCTGTCCTGCTGATCCTCCTCTGATACAATTAGCCATAGACCCTGAACAACCATGCAGCAGATCAGATGTGTGGCTGTAGTTTGACAGGATTAGCCACATTCTTGTTTCAGGTGTGTGATTCAGACACTAATAATGCATGAAAGACCAGCAGGATGCCAGGCAACTGGCATAGCTCCCAACTGTCACTTGTTCACAAGGACAGTCTCTCTTTGGAAACCAAATGCCTCATATTCACTACTAATATTTAGCTAAGTGCATATTTTTTTTTTTAAAAACTTCCCCGGACCTTTAGATTTAAAGAGGAACTTTGAAAATGACATAATGAATACAATTGCTTATTGTTTGCAATATTCATTTATAGCTTATTTAGCAATGTTTGCCCATTGTCAAATCTTTCCTCTACCTGATTTACATTCTGAAATTTAACACTGGTGGGGACATCTTTAGTTCTGCCAGGTGATCTGTACGGAATGTTTGTTTCTGAGAGTTCTATGTACAGAGGCAGTTGGAAAAGCAGTTATTTCCCACAATGCAACAAGGTTCATAGACAGCAAACAAACTGTCAGGACCATGGTCATGACATCATTCTATAGGAGGGGTTGCACCACAATATCAGCCATAGAGACGTCACCGATGATCTATTAGAGGAAAAGTAAAGATTTCTCGTGGGAAAGGGGGTATCCGTTATTGATTAGGATGGAGTTCAATTCTTGATTTAAGTTACTCTTTTATAATAATATTGCTACAAATTGTTCAGACTGGTCTTCACAGACCCATATCTGTTGGCTGGGAATGGGTTAATGAATGCAGGGATGCTGGGGACTGTATGCTGTAGTGTTTACAAGAGTCTTGTTTCAAACAGAAGTATTGATATTTAAATCACAGTGATGTGTCTCAGAAGGAAACCTGTTAGCTGGTATCATGAAGCCTCCTGCAAACCTGGGAACAAGTGTAAAAGCTGCATAATTCAGATAGTTTTCAAACCAGTTTGTCTCCGTTGCTGTGTGTGCAGAACTTTGCAGGGCTTAGGTGTGAACCATTGCTTTACAGCCCCATCCCTGAACCGGCCAATAAACTTTGCTGTGCTTTACATACCTAGTTAATGTGTGTCATGTGACCTGGCGTTATCTAACTTTGCTGTTTGCTGTCCTGTGTTAGGAATAGCCAGGAGCAGATAAGCCAGCAGAGCTCCAGGGGACCCAGCTTTATTGAGCCACAGAGGCAGTGGAGGCAGCCGCACATCCACTATGTGACACCAGCAGAGATCCTGGAGAGGGAATCCACCCGCAAGCCTGTGAGAAGCTCATTCCCTCCTCTGAATCCCCAAGTCCTCATCAACCCCGTGCCTCAAATGCAAATGCAGCAGCAATCAAAGAGCTCCACAAAGGTATGTAGATCAGCGTATAGGATGAGTGTATCAGTCACTAGTCAAACGCTGCAGCTGTTCTAATGTCTCCAGCTGCACGAGGAGGCAGGGCTGGCTGGAACTTGTAGTTCATCAACAGCTGAAATGTGGAATTTCAAGGTTGAGGGTTTTTAAAGAGACAAATATGTGGGTTAACAGCTTTGTTTACTTTAAAATGTGTGATTTCACCGCTGAGATACTTTGAGGGTTAAAAAAGTTTAACAGCTTTGTAGAGTTTGGAAAAAGTTAGTGATATATGCTATGCTGGATAGTGCATGGTTGTTGCCTCTGATGTGGGATTTGAGCCTTAGACGAGGGATTGAATCCCGGCTCAAGCCAGTATGTAAAACAGTAAGAATCTTTGGGCAAGACTGCCTAATGATCATGGTCCCCCATGAAGCTCGCCTTTAGTGGCTGCAGTCCTGAAGTGCTATGAGTCTGCCAGGAGAAGAGCGTGATATATGCTATAAGTTATGGTTTTTCTGATGAATTTGAGTCTGTTTTCCTGCCCCGTAGGTCGTGTTAGTTGCTATAAGTTAAATAATAATTGATTTTAAAAATGTGCTATTTACATGGTCATCATTCTAATCCTTTGCCCAGTTCACTTCCTAAATTACTAACCCAAGACAATTATGCAGAAGTGAACCTAGTGCCCCTCTTGCTAAATATAGCTGAGTACAGCTGTTCCACCCACGGTACATGCCCTTGGTACATGCCCACTATCTCCAGCATGCAGAGACACCATAGGACTGCCACTGCAGGACTCAGTTACCCTGCCCTCTGCCCAGGGCAGGGATAAGTGCCAGGCCAGAAGCATGGTCGTGTTGTGGGATGGGTTGAGCCAGCAGTGCAGTCCTATGGGAGGAGGGAGTGGGCTGAGAAGACAAGGGGACAGTGCAAAGACAAAAAGGACATTGCAGGTAAGTATACAATTTTTTTTTATAAAACATACATCACAGTCCCAGTGTCAGTGTCCTGCTCACAGCTCTACGCGGTCATTGTAAATAATCCACAAATAGGACTTCACTGGTTGCTTGTTGCTGCTAGTGAGTTACTCATTTACTAGCGAGTCAAACCCACTGTACATACAGTGGAACTGTTGATATATATATATAGGGAGTGCCCCTCCTTTCTTTTTGCCTTTTGTTTACTGCGAAACCTCAGCATGAGCGCAAAGCAGGAAGGAAATAAACATGGCAGCCCCCCTACACTACAGATTTCCTTTTAAGCCCTTTCTCACCATCCTCGTTTCCGATCGCGTTTTCGGATCGCTGCGATTTGTTGATAATATGGTAATCACGGTATTGGTTTTCCACCCACGTGCTTCGATTTTAAGCCATTTGCAAAAAGCGCTGCTTGCTGCATTTTTTCAACTTTTGCGATTCATTTTGAAGAACCTGGCAAAAAACGCTGTATCAATACAGATAAACGCAATCACAGTGCATTTGTGATGCTGGTTGTGATTTTCGGTGGAAAGCTGCCCTTACTAAGGTTGTTCCTTGCCTGTTTTACATTATTGCTTCTTAATGTTTGGTAAAATGATACATTCTGAGTTCATTTTGGCATTTTTCTGCTCACAATGACAATCACCATCATGTAATCTCGTTGTGTTAAGCTGTTAGAGAATAATGTTAGCATACACATTTCTTTGGTATGATCCATTTCCTAAATCCAGGTAGATTCTGGTCCACATTTGCTATGCTGAAGATGAGCAGAACAGTCAGCGGTGTGTTTGCGGTCATGTGCACACACCCACAGTGAAAACAAACATACAAAGGTGGCCGAGACTGATACATGTTCTATTATCACACTGCTGCTGATCTGAGGAAGCTGCTTGTAGCAACGAAATGCATTGTCTAGTGCTAATTTTTGAAGTTTGAAGTGAGACCTTCTTTAAGGTTGGACTTAATTCAACCTTTTTATACCTGTGTATACACCAGTGGGCGCCCCGTATCCACTGTTCCCTATTGTTTAATAAATACAGGCCGTACCAGGGCTTGGGTAGCAGGAGGTTAGTGTGGGTAAGAGAAGATTAGGATTGGCGGTAGAGTAGAGGGAGGTTAGTGTGACAGTAGAGGGAGGTTAGGGGTAGGGCTGATGTAGGTTACAGTAGTGGGAGGTAAGAGGGGAGCCTAGGAGTAGGGTAGATCAGGGTTACAGATTGGGGAGATTAGAGTTAGGGTAGGGAGAGATTGGAAGTAAAGAAGGGTAAGAGGTAGGGTACAGGAATGTTTTGACTAAATGTATTAATTAGGGTTAGGCAAAGGTTTAATGCTCACAATTAAGCATCATTTAGTGGTTAGAGGATGAAATCAGTAAGGGTTTATTGTCATCTGAAAAAATGGGAACTGGGGTTAGAATTAGGCATAAGAAGACAAGTGGTTAGCATTAGGCACTGGGAAGAGCTGAAATGGGGGAAAATTGGATCATGTTAGCTATGTTTAAAGCGGATCCGAGATGAAAAACTAACTACAAGGCCTCTTGCACACTGCAAGTGATTCCGATTCAGATTCCGCTTTTTAATCAGTTTTTACAGCCAAATCAGATTCCGATTTGCAGTTTGCTCCCTGCACACTGCAAATCGGAATCTGAATCGGATGTAAAAACTGATTAAAAAGCGGAATCTGAATCGGAATCACTTGCAGTGTGCAAGAGGCCTAACAAGTAACTTGTCTATATATTTTATCTAAAGCTTAGATAGTTTACATAGCATATCTAGCTGCAAACAGCTTCAAAAGTGTATGATTTTTTATTCCTGTGATACAATGAGGGCAGCCATGTTCTGTTTGTCACATTGTCACAGGCTGAGGGATGGAGATGCTATCATCTTGCCTATGTGTAAATCCAGTCCCCTCTCCTCCTCCCCTCTGCCTCTGAAATCAATAGCTAGTAACACCTCCTCCTCCTCCTGTCCAGACTGAGCTCCCATAAGCCCTTGCTACAGTGCCAAGGCACAAAAGGAGCTGTGGGCGAGGCTTGTTTCCTTTATATGGAAGTAGAGTATTAAAACAAAACAAAAAAAGTATTTGGCTTGAGGAATGCCCTATAAACAATATGAAAGGAAACACAATTATGCAATGAGTAAAAGTTTATCTCGGATCCACTTTAAGGGTTAGAGTAAGTTTAGGTGATATTATGGCCGGTGCTTCCATAGGGTCAGACTAGGCAATTGTAAATATATGGTTATGCACTCACTGAAATCTATTCAGTAATGCAACCCATAGGGTGCTGTTGTGGGGGCTCCACAAGTCAGGGAACTGTGTAGGTCGCAAGTTTACTGTCATTACCGTATGAAAATGTAAGGGGCTCCATTTGCCAAGGGCTCCGTTTTACCTAAAACCGTCTCTGGGTGACGTGGGTAGTTTTTGGCCCATGCATTGCCACTGTCCCCCAAAAGTGCATCTGTAAAGCTGATACACTGCACCAGTGATGAACTTGCATGTAAGTGGATGATTTAATCAGCCAATGCTGACTCTGAGGTTATGTAACATGTTTTGTGTAAAAGAAAAGTATAATGTTAGTATTCCGGTGACACAAAATTTGTGTATCTTTGGTGCACGTTGCAAACTTTTTTTTTATTGTTAATTTGTGAACAGGAGGATTTATACAGCCAAGTCATTAAGACTGAGAAGAGTCCACAGATGCCACAGAAGAACTTCATAGCTGAGCAGAGTCCACAGATGCAGCAGAAGCACCTCATAGCCAACCAGACAGTGGGTAGGTTACTGTACACATGACCTATTTACTAAATGAACCTTCTAGGGAAAGTATCAGAATTTTTTTTTCATTTCTGCTTTATTAACTTTTAGGTTTCGATTAAAAAAATATGTATGGTATTTTGTTTTTTACAAAAAGTGTTTCATTAGTGTTTATTTACAAAAAAGATCTTTATTATCAGCAACTGAATTCAGGGAGCACAGGAAGCAAACTGTTGTGCGGTTCCATGCACATACGGCTCATGAAAAAGGAATCCTGTCCACCACTTTCCATCTCTGCTATGTTTATTATGTTTATATTCACTTATATTCACTTATCAACTGCTATTCGTACTTGCATTGCTATATAAGGGTTTCGTTGGAGTTGAAAGTCTTGTACACACGCTTGACTGAAGTCAGCTGAGGAGGCCGATTAATGTCCGCCTCAGCTGATTATCAGGTGTGTGTACAGAGGTGCCTGATCCCCCACCCGCGATGCCCAAGCCATCCGCCAGGCGGATCAACGCACCTCTGCCATAGTATACACCTTTGTGCACACCCTGCACAAAGGTACCATACTCAGGTACCATACTCACCTGGAGCTTCCTTAAGCCCCCTTGAGGCCGCTCAGTCTCTTGCTGTCTCCCCAGGTGGCTCCTGTCCACCACAAGCCTGGCCAAGCCACGCTTCATCGTGCATGCGATGCCTGGCTGTCCATGCTCCCCCGTTGTGCTCCCGTGGCTGGGAGCATTCTGCACAGGCGCAGAACGCTCTCGGCGACGGGAGTGCGCATGACGAATCTCAGCTCGGCCAGGCTACCAGGCTGTACTGCGGGGACAGGAGCCACCCAGGGAGGCTGAGAGGGACTGAGCTGCCTCAAGGTAGGTAAGCATAGAACCTTAGATGTCTTTCATCTCAGTTTCACTTTAAGCCTGCTATGTAGTGAACAATGGAATATAGTTATCCATCACTAAATATGGTGACTTTGTTGGATTTGCTCTTATCATTTTACAGTGAAGCAATGCTCTCTTCTGTTCACAAAGCACTGCCAGGTGTGGGTGCTGGAGGACCTCCGAAACAATAAAAACTCCAGGGTAGTTGTTACTTTTTGGTGTGCAAAAGTTGATGCATGTTTTAACGGCACCCTGTAGTGGATCCAAGTATTCACTACTATATTGCGAAAGAGGCATGTTTACAGTACTGTTTCTTACCTTGTAAAGTTGTGGATTTATAAACTTGGATCCACTACAGGGTCCTTTAAGTACATAAATATTCAGCAGAGTGGATAAATTAAAAGTTTATTACACTTTGCAAATTCCTGAGATCACCCTATTAGTAAATAACGCACATTGCAAATTGTCCCCCAAAGGAGCTTAAAGTCTAATATCCAATTCCAATTTTCTATCATAGACTTGGGCCAATTTGGTTGGAAGTCAGTTAAGTATCCAGTATGTTTTCAGGACATGAGAGGAAACTGGAGTGTGCAGGGAAAAATGCAAACATATGGAAGTACATACAAGTTCCATGCAAATAATATTGTGGCTGAGAAGCAATCCTGAGACTCTGCAAGGCTTCTAGCCAACATGTGCCCATACCCATCCTCCATTCAGAATGTGCACAACCATTTTCATAGCAACCCTTTAATTTCACATGCACGCCTGCAGGATTTCTCAAGAGCCACCCCACACTCTGGAACTCCCTTCCACCACCCATCAGACTTGCCCTCTCCTTCAACACATTCAAGCAAGCCCTCAAAATTCTTCAAGAAGACCTTCCCACCCCCTACCATACAATAACTCTCTGCTGAAAACTTATTCTACAGTCCTACGTAGTGTGTCCATCTCCCCTCCCCTTAGATTGTAAGCCTTTGGCAGAGTCCTCCCCTTCCCTAGTGTATGCTACATGACCGTGTGCTCCTTTCCTATGACCGCCTCGTTCTTGAATTACTGGACCTACCTAACCAGCCCAAAATCGCTTGATCATGTATTTTGTACCGTTTGCCTTTTATAACTTTGTACTATATTGTATAACCTTGTTACGTCTGCCATCCTTTGTACCATTGCATGTATTTATTGTCCAGCACTGCATAATGTATTTGCTCTTTATAAATACATAAAATAATAATAATAATAAAGTAGTAGCAGGTGCTAAATGTGGCCAGTTTAGATGCACTACTATAAAGAAATATAATTTCTTTATATGTCTAATAACACTTTTGTATATGTTGTATTTTCTGCATATTACGGTATATAATTATATAATCAGTCATCTACTACAGGAAAGTAATTGCCTTTATAATTGTACTTTCAGTTGATGGGGATCCACAAGACCTGATGGCCCTGAGGGCTGGGAGGGAAGTGGTGAGTATTAAATATGAAAACAAGGTTTTTTTGTAGTACTTCTAAGAATAATAAAACATATACGGTTACAGAGGTATGTCACTATTTCTTACCTAAGTAAACAAAAAATTGCCCATAGGCATGAAGTCAAAGACTAGTCTATCAGTGAAGTAAGCCATAGGATCGTCTGTCAGACAGCTTCTGATACTGCCACAAGTTCTTATGGACTCTTGAAAGTTACATATGGAGAGAGATTTAATACACACCTGTAATAAAAATTTAGATACTTACCTTGGGAGGGGGAAGCCTCTGGATCCTAAAGAGGCTTCCCCCATCCTCCTCCGCAGAGGGGATCCAGTGCTGTCTCACCCGAAAATCCCCTTGTCAGCGCCTGCACAGTAGAGTAGACCCGATCGGGCTTGGCTATGTCCACCGGAGCACCAGGGGGAGCTGATACAGCTCGAGGCTCCTGACAAGTGCCGAGAAGGGGATTTTTAGGGGAGCCAACGCTGGATGCCCTCTGGTGAGGATGGGGAAAGCCTTCTGAGGTAAATTCCCCCTAGGTCCACTTTTTTCCCGTCAGGTTCACTTGAAGGGCCATTCACACTTGTCATTACGATTTCTGAATGCGATTTGCCAGACGCACAAATCTGCATTTGGTGAGTTTTCAGGTATTCTCGTTTTTTGTGTGCGCGGCTTTGTAATTTTTGTTTGTGTTCGTTTTATTTGTGATTTTTCCATGAATATAAAGTTAATTCACATGAAAGTCTAATTCACTTCAAAATTGGGCACAATTGTACAGGAAAGTGTATCTAACTAACTTCAGTTGTGTGTGATCCGGTATAAGTCATGGAGAGAATCCGAAGACATAACAACAAAAGATGTTTAGGTGATACCTTTAATGACTAACTGTACAAGATTTTTCTGTAAGCTTTCGAAACTTTAAGTTTCTTCTTCAGGCATGTTTCAGAACTGGACCAGAACCGATGGTTCAGAACTGGACCAGAACTGAAGGTTCTGATCCAGTTCTGAAACGTGCCTGAAAAAAAAACTTGGAAGTTTTGAAAGCTTCCAGAAAAATCTTGTACAGTTAGTCATTAAAGGCATCACCTAAACATCTGTTGTTGTTATGTCTGCGGATTCTAACTAACTTTAAAATTGTGCACGATTTTGAATGCAGAAAAATGAGATACCAATGCACGAAAAAATGCTATACCATTGAAATAAATTAAATTTGCAGCAATTGCGATTTTGGAAAACCGCAAACCATGTGAAATCTAATAGGTGTGAACTCTACCTCACAGAGGGGAAAGCTGGGGCATAACTACAGGGAAACAGCCCCACAACTGCAGGGGGGCAGAGCTGTGAGAGGCCCCCAACTATTGTCCCTCCCTAACTCCAATAACGGGGTCCATCCATCAGATCAGGTGTATTTGATGGCCACACTTGTTTTATGGCCCTTGCAAGATGAGTGCCCAGGTTGTGAGGGTCACCAAGGGAAGGCAAGGTAAAGGCTGCAATCATAGGGGTTGGGCTGAGTTTTAATGTGGGGTCCCACGATTTGTAGCTACGCCCCTGGGTGACGTTCAGCTCAGGGCAGAGGCAGGTCAGGAAGGAAGTGAAATCCTTTCCCAACAGAGACACAGCCAAATTCTTACAGGGTTTTTAAACCTTCTCTAGTTTATTCCAAAGTTAAAGTGCCCCTCTAGCAAGCATTTACACATGACACTGTGGATACTGCTGCATACACTGGCGTAACAATAGGGCCTGCAGCCCCTGCCCCCGCGGGGTGGCCCGGGGCCCACTTGGGGCCGTTTTGGGGGCCGCCTTGGGGTCGCAGCATGAGGGGAAATCCATGCTGCACTTGGGAGGGGTGACGGTCCCTCCCCCCTCACCTTGGGCTCTCCCCTCTGCGCTCCCCTCCAGCCAGGGCCGGGCGAGGCATAGGCTGGAGAGGGAGCAGTGTAGGAGGGGGCGCACAATTCATTCAGCTGTCATTCCTAATTGTGTTTGAAGCAGAAATAAATAAGAAAAGGGGATACATAGCAGTGACTGCATGCCAGATAACTAAATATTAAGGTGTTGGAGAGGTTGTGGGCCCTGTGGCACCTCTTAGTCTAATAGCAATCAGTGAGTGACGGCTGGGGTGGGAGGGATGGAGGGGCGCACTTTGGTGTCTCAGCCTTGGGTGCTGGAGGACCTTGTCCCGCCTCTGCCTCCAGCGCTGAATAGTTTGTGTATGCAGGCGACGGGCAGCGGCAGATACATACCTTCCGTGCGCTCCAGCGTGGATGTTCCTCTCTCTAGCCTCTGACGCGACTTCCTGTTTATACAGGAAGTCGCGTCAGACACTAGAGGTAGAAACGTCCACGCTGGATATGATCATACCTCCTCTATGCTATATCAAAGATTTAGAGCGTTTAGTGTTGTTTGTATGGGCCAGGACTCATGGGTAAGCATGTGATCAGTTTGATCACGTGACAAATTTGTTTGTTCTGATTTGTTGTGATTACCTCCTGCTTTAGCTTATGATCACTAGTTAGTGTATCTGGGAGTAGCAAAATATACAAAAAATCCCTGCAGGTGCACCACAAACACCAAGCTTAAAGTCTAAATAATTAATCAGGGATATACCAAAGACACGGAAGATCAAAAATTGAAAAATTACTTTTTCTTTTTTATTTGCAAAAAGGTGCAGAAATATGTACACGAATTCTTTAATCACGTAAACAAGTGCATATAATTGATTGAAAAAAAGGCAACAACTTCGATTTGAATTCGTGTACATATTTCTGCACCTTTCTGCAAATAAAAAAGAAAAAGTAATTTTTTTAATTTTTGATCTTCCGTGTCTTTGGTATATCCCTGATTAATTATTTAGACTTTTAGCTTATGATCACAACCAGCAAATCACAATCTTGCTTTGCTAGCACCTGACAAAAATGATCACATGCTTCAGCACGTGTTCTGGTATATTCGGCCAACACAAAAGGAGATGTGGCAAGAATCGAGTTCAGTTTGTAAATTCACCTAATTTGAGGGATCTGACAAGACTCCGCATTACTTCATGCTGACATGGAACAGCACAGAAGAGTTTCCAGATTTCATCAGATTATATTTCAGACATTTCCAGATCTTCATGTTCTTGTTCTGTGGGAAAATAATGCTGATTATCAGGACAGAGCCTTGTTGGCAGTGTTGCACATTACGTCCTTGATGATCGCTCCAAGCACATGTCAAGTGCATAAAATCAGCCAGATTTTATCTGGACTGGACCGTCCACAGCTAGATTTCCAGTCACACATCTCAGGCTTGGCAATTTATTCTGCCCTCGTTGTGCCGGTTGGTCATCAGCTTTCTGCTAAGGCTGCAAAAGCTTTTATGAAGAGTACAAGGTTCAGCCAGTGTTTGTATAACGTGATGGGCGTACAGTTCCTGTCTGTATAGCAACTGGAATTCTTTGTTTATATTGGTTCAGTAAGGCAGAGCAGATCACACTAATCCACAGAAAACAATCAAATCTCACTGGAGTTAAGCAAGGTTGTTTCTGAAGGCCTTTTTCTGTACAAACACACTGTTAGGCTCTCGCTCTGCGGAGTGGAGAGAACAAGGAGCGAGTTTCTAGTGCCTATGGCAGCATGTGATTAAAGCCATTAGGCATGGTTTTCCAGGGTTCCTGATCACTAACAACGTGTCTGTGGTATTGGGGAGACTTCTAGACTAAATTTGTAAGCGTTAGCATTGTACTGCAGGGAGCGGTTTGAATGATTCTCAATCAGTTTTCTAATTAAATCTTATCAAGAATGAGAGGAGGAGAAGATGATGGTGTAGGTTACTACTATTTGATGTATTTTTGAATGGGAATTGATTAATCACTTGCTAGATGGGGCAATTAGTGACACAATAGTAGCTACTGCACAGCTGCAGATCGCTACCGGTCACTGGGAGCACGAGGGGGGCACGCCGCGGCTGCGCTACGCATGTGTGACGAAACGCAACTCTGACAGAGTACTGGGCCATCCAGCGGGGGACAGGAGCAGCCGAGGGAGACAGCAAAGGACCAAGCGTCCTCAAGAGGGCTGGAGGAAGTCCCAGGTGAGTATAAAACCTGAGGCGACTTTAATCTCAGGTGCACTTTAAAGCAGTAGGATCAGCCATACTATGCCAGGGAAAAAAACACATATAAGTAGATAAATACTTGATCTGCTTACATAACACATGTATTGTACTGTCCACGTTTTGATTTTAGTGAATGTTATATAGTAAATGAAGAGAATTCTGTTCCTGGTGGGAACCATGTCTTTTGCCCACAGTTTAGGCTTAATCCTGATGTCATTTCTGCTTTTTCCTTTTTTTTTTCTTGTCCTATCGCTGAGTCACCTCAGCCTTGCTTGTAAACACAAGTGAGCAGGGGATCGTGTTTCAGATAAGCAGCTAGGCAGGGAAATAAATGGAAGAGGAGGAATATACTGTAGATAAAAACAACCCCCAGAATGCAACTGTTTGGCACTGACTACTAAAGGGCCAGTGCTCCTTAAGTATTTGATAACTCCAAATCATAACAGCAGAAAAAGTTTTGAAAGTTTTGAATGCAGGATTAGCATCTTTATCACTTAATACACTCAGACCAGTTGCTGTTGAAATTTGATTTTTATGGTGACACGCCCGCTTTATAGATACCAAAAATCCCTCTATTATGTTTGGTGTATGATTGGTGTGGCTCTGTAAAATGAATTAGCTACAGGCTTACTGTACACCAGCAGTTCTGGATGTGCAGCCTTGCTTTCAAGGACATAAAGAGATAATTTGCATATTCGGAGTTGATGCATCATGGGAAACCACAGTTCAGCTGAATTTTTTTTTTAAAACAAAGTTTTTATTTTTCATTTATAACAGCCAACATACAGGAGGATATACTGTATATATTGAATTGAACAAATTTAGTACAGTGTTATGATATGAAGCGCATTTAAGCCTATATCATTGGTTCAGCTGAATTTATCACACATACATTTAAGTGAGATAGAAAATCCCAGCAGTGTACTCCTATTCACTTCAATATAGTAAATATGAAACTGTATATGTGAGATACATTGACCTAATAAGATTCATGACATTTTGGGTTTATAGAACAAAAATTATCAAGTACAGGTGCTCTTTTACGGTAATTTTAAACTAACTCTCAGTCTGAATTGAATGTTTCTTATTATGACCTCCATTAAACAGTTTGTATTTGTTAGATTGTATACCATGCACCTATTTAATGCTGCCCTGTATGTTTATATTCTATAGGATCTCCTCAATCACTGCTTTGATGACATTGAGCTCTTTATGGGGAAACTCCAGAAATCAGCCGAAGCATTTAAAGTTCTCAACCAAAGAAAGAAGTCAAGAAGGAGCAAGAAGCCTGAAGCTGGAGGTAATTTTGGTCTATAAACAAGGCCGGATTTATACTTTTTGTGCCCCTAGGTCAAGTGTGTTGTGGCTCCACTTTCATGTGCAGCAGTGCCCCTCCCATTCCATGTGCAGCCCCCTCTTCCATATGTATCAGCGAGGTACAGCAGCCCCTCTCTTTCATGAACTGCCCCCTTGAGCATCAGTTTCCCTTTTTTCATGTTGCTCTCCATTTTCAGCCCACTCTTTCACATATAGCGACCCCTCTTTCATGTTCACGTGACCCCCTTGGGCTGCAGCCCCGCAAGGCCCGGGCCTTTTTGGCCTTTCCAGAAATCCAGCCCTGTCTATAAACAAGCAGAGTATAAACAAAGCTGTGCAGACAAACGTCATGTGTAGAATTAGTAATGATTTTTTGTTACTTTTTTTATGAAATTTCAATCAAATCTTTTAAATAGAATTAGGATTACAAGAGGACCTTTTAGACATAACTTTTGTTTGCAACTGAGTCCCTGAGTACAGGTACACTTTAAAGTGGAAATACTCAAAACTTCCTCTCTGCTCTAAAAGATTAGCCATAGCATGATAACTTTTATGTTAAAAAAAAAAAATGAAGTTTTACTTGGTTTCACTTTTACAAAAGGCACTGAAAAGGTTAAGCCTCAGTGTTTACTCTTCTGCAGTCTATTCCAAGTTGCTTATAAGAATAAGAACTAATTAGATACATTAATCTGCCTAAACAAACAAAGAGCACAGAGAAGTGAATTTCTTTAGCAATACATGTGAAATAAATTGTGTGCTGTGCACGAGTTCAGATCCAGTTTGCACGTGTGCCCCTGCTAAAACGCCGCTATCCCGCGGCTAAACGGGGGTCCCTTACCTCCCAAATCCCCTCCGTTCTTTGTGAGGATCTCTTCCGCATTGAGGCAGGGCTAATGGCCGCAGCCCTGCCTCACGCGCGTCTGTCAGCGCGTATCTCCGCCTTTCTCCCGCCCCTCTCAGTCTTCCTTCGCTGAGAGGGGCGGGGGAGAGGCAGCGATGCGCGGCTGATAGACGGTGCTGAGAGGCAGGGCTGCAGCCGTTAGCCCTGCCTCAAGAGCAGCAAAATCTATGACCAAGTTGGTCGTAGATCTTGCAGGGGGGGGTTTGGGGGGTAAGGGACCCCCGTTTAGCCGCGAGATAGCGGCGTTTTAGCACATGAGCTGAATGGTG